>NC_079441.1:41232259-41458301 GCF_903798145.1 Danio aesculapii | reverse complement strand
ATCTTTCTTGAAGCTGTAAAAGACTAAGGTGTTGTTCAAAGATGAAACACTATGACTATGCTAATTCTTCTGAATTAAAAAGCAATTAATGTCAAGTCTTTATTTTCTGCCTAGCCTTTATCTGTCTTTCAAGCAGCCGATGGGTTCACGCGTGGAAAGCGTGGTCTTTTGGAGCAAAGTGTCTGGCCTTCACATGGTGTGGAAAGCTTTTGAACCAGCATCCTTCATTCCCTCTGCCTCCGCACATCAGAGAAGCACATCTTGAAAGTATCCACACAGCACTAAAAGGGAGGCTGAAAATGTTGCGAGGTCAGTTTGGGAAACAAGTGTGTTTGAGTCTGTGTGTGAGTGAATGCATCATTGTGTGCTCTTCCTCGAGGTAACGCAAAAACAATGTGAAGTGACAGCCATGACACATAGGCCATTAATAATAAATGGGAGTCCCAGTGCTCACAGTGCTATCAGCTGTCATCCAGACAACATCAACAACAACAAACTCAAGAGTAAATCCCACAGCCACAAACCGTAATATTCCATCACTGGAAGTTGACTTGCACCAGTTTCTACCATAAACAGACCATTTCACTGCCCACATCTCTCAGATTTATCTCTCAGACTGCAGATAATACAATCGTTTTATATTTCATCCACAATGGTTAAGTCTTTTATCAAGTTTATATCTTTACAATTGTTCTCCATCAAGAGAGTTCACCAAGAAATGAAAATCTAGTCATTTTCATATTGTTGCAGACCCGTATGACTTTATTACGCTATTCAGAAGACAAAAGTAGACATATTTATGGATGTACTGAGCACTCTTTCCCATACAAAGGCTTTAGAGTGGATTGTTCAAATTCAAAGTTTTCTGAAACTGCAAAGTCATTGCTTTGATTCCCAGGGAATTCAAAGCATACTTTGAATGTAATTTAATTCACTTTAGATAAAGCATTCACCAAAAGCTTAAGCATAAGAAGTTATCATTAACCGTTTAAATTTCCACTTTTGGTTCCACAAAAGATGGTAGGTCAGACTGGTCAGGTTCATCAGATTATTAAACATCTATAAACTCATAATTACAGCCCATTTAAAGTAAATTAGAGCAGTTATGTCATTTATGTATGCGATAGAACAAAACAATAATATATTGTGTTCAATATTAAAACCTAAAAATTCTTATTTGATTTGCAATTTTTATTAGTGTTATGTATATTAGGGCTGCATTTTATTGGAAAAAATAGATTTTGAGAAATTTCATTTTTCTGCAATAAATATTGTGATATGAATACTGTTTAACAATATTTTGAAAGCTTTCTGGGGAGTCTAACAGTATTTGGTACAGAAATTGAATAACCATAATTTTGGAAAAGGCTTTTCTTACTTTGGCTCATTTCTAGTCCAAATATATAAAAATTCATAGATCAAGTAAAATATTGTTTAGGAAGTAACTTAAGAAGCACCAGGTACAACATAAAGAGTTTAAAATTTAGTAAAAAGTCTAATTTTCTGTCACTGGGGTAAGTAAAAACATCTTGTCTTTGCTTTGAAATATAGATATTTGAACTAAAAGTAAGAAAAACTTTTTTTGCATAAAATTTTGCAATTTGATTTTTTTCTTCTTTTTGAAATATTTCCCAAATGATGTTTAGCAGAGCAAGGAATTTTTCACAGTATGTCTGATAACAATTTTTTCTTCTGGAGAAAGTCTTATTTGTTTTATTTCAGCTAGAATAAAAGCAGTTTTTAATTTTTTAACAGCCATTTTAAGGTCAACATTATTAGCCCCTTTAAACAATTTTTCCGATAGTCTACAGAACAAACTACCGTTACACAATAACTTGCCTAATTACCCTAACCTGCCTAGTTAACCTAATTAACCTAGTTAAGCCTTTAAATGTTACTTAAAGCTTTATAGAAGTGTCTTGAAAAATATCTAGTCAAATATTATTTACTGTCATCATGGCAAAAATAAAATAAATCAGTTATTAGAAATGAGTTATTAAAACTATTATGTTTAGAAATGTGTTGAAAAAATCTTCTCTCCGTTAAACAGAAATTGGGGGAAAGTAAACAGGGGGCTAATAATTCAGACGGGCTAATAATTCTGACTCCAACATATATAACTGACTTCAATATATATATACATATATATATATATATATATATATATATATATATATATCAATATATATATATATATATATATATATATATATATATATATATATATATATATATATATATATATATATATATATATATATATATATATATATATATATCTACAGAAAGAAAAAACAAGATGTAGTATTGGATAATACCTTTAAATCAAATTTGAAAGAACCTCTCACAAGACTCTGGTCTGGGGAGTACAATCAGGGTGGGAAAGAGACAATTAGCACTGGGACTGTGCGGACGACAACATGTAAGAAAGTCCAGAGATCTGTGTCTGAGCTTTGGGACCCTTAGAACAAAGATAAAAAGATAAATCAGTTATTAGAAATGAGTTATTAAAACTATTCTGTTTAGAAATGTGTTGAACAAATCTTCTCTTAAACAGAAATTGGGGAAAAAACGAACAGGGGGGTTAATAATTCTGGGGGGTTGATAATTCTGTTTATATACATATATACACATACACATACATATATATATACATTTACATAAATGATAAAAATGAAAGAAATTTGTGGACAATTTTGCAATTAAGCCAAAGAACGTTTGTATAACTCTTATTTTTAGCCACAATCTTACTTTCTCTCAGATTTCACTCCGCGGAGCATCTGACATCATGTCACACATAGAACATGCATTAGGACATGACATCACTTTGTTGCAGAGACGCTATTGGTTAAATGCTGACAAAGTAGAACATGGAAGCAGCTTGAAGCAGAAAGCGAGTTTGTCTGCGGTTAGGAGGTATTATAAAGTTGATTATGACAACATTTCAATAGCAAACTGTGAGATATGTAAACTTGGGATTACCTGCCGGATATTATAAGTTGAGGTGCTGTTTGTTTTGATATGAGATTTTTTTTAATATATTTACTGTTGCACTAAAGTACAAAAGTGAAGAATTGATGTTATTTATTACTTGATTGTTCCAGCTACCTCACAGAAGAATTAAATAAAAAAATGAGAAACATCTTGGATCTGTTTCTTTGCTCTTCTTTATTCTTTATTATGTATTATAGAAGTATCAGATTGGGTTTCGATATCGGTAGATGCTTAAAATTCATATATATAAATAAAATAAATATAAATAAAATAAAATATATATATATATATATATATATATATATATATATATATATATATAATATATATATATATATATATATATATATATATATATATATATATATATATATATATATATATATATATATATATATATATATATATATATATATATATACTGATCTAAGAGAAAGATACTTCCATACATCCATTGAACATTTGGTAACATGTTAAATTAGGGCACTATTGGATTACTTTCCCTCTATAAATTCCTAATTACCACTTCCTCATACTAAGGGTAAGTAATCGTTAGTGTAGTAATGTTTAAATATGGGTTAGGTTTAAGAAAAACAAATATATTTAGAGAAAGCAAGACATTAATATTGTCTGTTGTTCAGAAATACTAATAAAAAGTGAATATACAAATATTAAGCATGCTAACAATCAACAAGCGTTACCAAGATTTATTTTTGGATGCAGTTATTTTAAAATGAACACAAGTTCACAAATTAGATTTTTATGTTGACCAGATTCTCATCACAGTTTTGTTACTGTGACATGAGCTCTGCTGCAGTGACTTGTGCTATTCTAGAACCGTCTCATTGTGCTCCTCTCACTTGCGGGCAGAGAGTGAGAGCGATGTTATATATTCTCACCAGTAAATGAGATTGTCCCATAGAGTGCCTTAGGGTCTCTGATAGTGCAGTCAGGGTGAAACGTGGTGTGGCAGCATAAATTAGCACCTGAGCCCAGAGAATTTCGCAAACAGCGGGCAGGAGAGGATTCAGATGGCACCTGTCCACTCTGTCTGGCTTTCGATTATCACACAGACAAGGCATCAATTAAACATGGCGGGCACAGGCAGTGATACTGTCAGTTTGTTATGCGTGTGTGTTCACAAATCTAGCGGCCTCTCGGTTATTGCTGTTTATAGTTGCAGGAAGGCTTTGCAGTAGGGATGAGTGATCTGAATTGTTACAGTGCAAAACAGTTTTGAGTGTAAAGTTTACATTGATTGGTTTTCATCACACCTGTCAACCCTCCCATTTTTCCTAGGATTCTCCCGTATTTTACAATTCTATCCTACTATCATCCCATAAAGGTATTTTCCCATATTTTCTCGTATTTTTAATCTTTCAATGAAGGGTGGCGATAAACATTAAAGGGCGGATTCTCTATATACGCAAGCCATACCGCCAAACCACCAGGGGACGCCTCTTGCTCTTATCTGTTCTGTGCTTTCATTTTATTTATACTGTAAAAAAATCTGTTTACGTTTTTTTTTTTTTTTCTAGTAGCTGGGGTGCCGGAAAAACCCCCGTAAAATAACGGCCATTAAATTACAGACATTTACTGTAAAAGAACAGATGTTAAATTACATACATTTTCTTACATTTACATTTGCGGTACATTTCTGTAATTTACCATCTATTATTTTACGGTAAATGTCTGTAATTTAACAGCCGTTATTTTACAGGGTTTTTTTTCCCGGCACCTTAGCTGCCGAAAAAAAAAAAAAAAAAAAAAAACGGATATTTATTAGTGTAGGCATGAAAACACTTTGAAATAAGTACAAAAACGACGGAATTGCCTTCATTTCCATTACAAACGCCATTGCTCCACCTATGCAATCCTTAAAACAGTGAGTTCATGTAGCAGTGCGTGACTGTCAGACGCGCTCCATAATATTAAATAGATACTATTTCCCAAATGGATTCTGTACACAGAATCAGATCAAAAGTGGACACTGGTTTTGAGAGCATGTTTGAACAGACATATACACATACAGTACTAACATCTAAACATGTTGATTTTTGGTTGGTTTTCTTTTAAACACAACAAATTCTGTCTTAAATGAGCATAAAACAGAGAAAAGCAATAGAATGCTTTCATTGTAGATCCGTGCATTTTTAAAGTGACACCTCTGTTATTTAATGCAAACTAAAAATCGAAATGAGAGATTCATTCAATGATCTTGAAGAGTCTAAACTGTTTGCTAATGTATACTATTTGTTCTATCCTATGTAAATAATAATAATAACAACAACAACAACAACAATAATAAAAATAATAATAATAATAATAATAAAACATATTGCTGACTTCAACTGTTTATTTACAATAAAAATCTCCAGATTAACATATTTAGTAATTTTTGGAATTTTTTATTTATTTATAATCTTTTTATTTATTTTTTTGCTGGGGGTTGGGGAGAAGATATCCCTTATTTTTACATCCCAATGTTGACAGGTATGGTTTGAATGAATTTGTTTTTCACCCAAACATGTGATGCTCCCCTCTGGGTTCCCGTAGTTTCCCCGCATTTGCCATAAAAACACACAAACAACATGGCAGCATCAGCGAGCAGGGAAGAACTCGGAGAAACGTTGTGCTCTTTGAATTAAAAAAAAAACGGACGCAGAAACACATCCGCCAAAAAACAGCATAATTCAGGGCTCTCAGTCATGCATTCACCATCAGATACACGCATTTGAACCTGCACCACACACTATGTGTTTCTCACAGTAACAAGAAATGGATAAGACCATTATTAAAAAAAATGCACATATAAAAGAACTGTTAAAACCCAACGTATTGTTTCGGGATAAATAATGTGACCCAGCTGCAAAAACGTTCATTACAGTAAATATCAACACTGACAAAACTCGCTCAGTGCAATCTACCAGACGCAGAGATCTAAAACAAATAAAAGCTATAGAATGCAGCCCACTAGCCTAATGAGAGTAATTTCTATGAATTGATATAACAAAATAGAAATGAATAAACCTCTGAATGCATGTTCATTAAAAAATAAAATAAAATAAATCAATAAAAATGAATCATCTTGAAAAAGGTCCCCTTTTTAACAATCATATGAGTTTACTTTCAATGTAGTTTACTTTTACTGTAATTGTATAAAAAATGTATTATTATTATTATTATTATTATTATTATTATTATTATTATTATTATTATTATTATTATTATTTTGGATGCAGTTATAAACGGAGTTGATTTTTTCTTTATCATTTTTATATCCTATGATAAATTATAATTATGAAAAGGTTATATAGGTTAATAAACTTCTACTCCAAGCGTTTTGGTTTTGGTGGAATCGAAATTCAATTTTTTTGAGAAAAAAAATCTGTGATTTTATTAAAAAGGCCATATCACCCAGCCCTAGTTTTGTGTCATTATGAGCCTGTTTACGAACAGATTTACTGACATACAGTACTTTCACTTTATATGATGAGTCGAGTGTTTGAAATAACTGCTTATTGTGACAAGACATGGTTTTATTTCACAGAAAGAAGAACTAAATTTTTTTACAGTATTCAATAAAGCAATAAAGGCTAGGTCAAGTAGCTTTGCTTCATAAATAGACATTATTCTAAAAATACCCAGGATGGCTTAAAGTACACAAACAATCTATATATGCGCACAAGTGTCACGTTCAGTGTAGGGAAAGGGAGCGAGGACTCAAATGCAGTAAATATTATGGGATTATTATTAATAAAAATAAAACAAAAAGGCAACAGAAACAACCCAGAGGGGGAAAAACATAACTAAACACAAAGACACACAAACTTGACTGGGCTGTCAAGATAGAAGATGATGAACTGACAGAGGACAGCAGACATGAGGAGAATATAAGGGAGAAATAATTAATTAACAGACAGGTGAACAAGATAAACTAATAACGAGTTAACAAGGAGGGTGAGCCTAGACAACAGATAGGAGAGCACATAACAAACAAACACCACAAGCCATGTGCTCACATAAAACAAGGCTAGAACACGCAGACAATAGGTGTGTTCGACTACATGCATCGCTGCATGCGCAGATCGATCGAAATCTGTCTTAAAGCAGTGCATGCTGGTTAGAAATGTTGTCCGGATTGACGCTGCACGGACGCAACGTCACATGTGGCATCATAGTACCGCAACAGCGCTCCGAGATCAGATGACTGACTCAGCCGGTGCAGCATCTGAAGAGCATCTGCCGGAGCTGCGATGATGACACTGATATTACACGATTGGCTGAGTTAACCGCATGACAACAACCATGTGCGTTTTGGGATTTTTATTGGATAAGTTCTGAATTACAAATTTCAAAACAAACAATTCACTTTTCATACCCTCTCTATCTTGTATATATCATGCTTATTAAAAGACTACAAATATTTCTCTGCAGTAATTTTTTTTTTTGTTGAATAATTTGTTTATAAAGGCTAGATTGTTTGCACAGGTTTATTTTTGACCTTTTATTATACAGACTATTTACTGCATTCAGCTTCATGAACGATTTATGATATATTTTAGTGAATAACCTAAATAACTCAAATAGGTCTTACAAATAAATTAATTATCATCATTGGTCCTGCCACCCTAAAGGTTTCTAAACAAATTAAGTAAAGAACTATTTTATTAAATAATAATAAAAGGATTTATACGAGGATAAAATATATATTTCATTCCTGTCTAAAAGTGACACTCATGTACCTGCTCTTTCTGGGAAATTTCTACTTAAAGTGTAGCTCACTTATTTTAGGAATGTAGTTTTGTTCAATCTTTTTGGATTAAAGTGCTTTTTAATAAATGCTTTCATTATCCAAAATAATCTTAATCATCGTTAAAGACTTAATCAAAACACTTTGTTTTGGGTTTTACATCAATATATATTGGAAAGTTTATATATATATATAATGTAAATAAATGTAAACCCCTTTTAGCATATTCAAACAAGAAGTATTAGCCTAAAGAGTGATGTTTAAACTCCTAAAATTTGTGCTTGTTGCTTTGTATTTAATAGGCCCATTCATTTTTATGTTTATATTACCGTCTCGTTTCCCCTTGTTTCTCTCATGTGTTTGTTAAATATTTAATTCATAATTCCCTTATTGTTTAAAAATGACCTAGTTTGTAGAGACTGTATTCTATTTTATTTTTGCTGTAAATCTTTTGTTGTTATAATTAAAAAAATGATGATGACGCAGTGTGATCGGTCATCATGACTGTCGCAACTTTGAGCCCCGAAGTGTCCGGCTGCCCGGCTTGATGGCTCCGTTTTCAACTCCGCCCCCGCCTCGCTCGGCTAATCTTGTTGATCACCAGCTGCAGCCGTGCTTTATGTCGAACGCACCCAATCAGAGAACTCATTAACCACGTGTTCACAAAACACAACACTAAAGCACACGGCCACAATGTAAATACAGAGCCACGTGCTTAGACAACACGAACATAAACAGACGCAAGACACGAGCACTCGATAAATGAAAAACACCTTACCGTGCGCTCACACATGCAACGTGCATGTTTCATCTCAGCGCCATCCAAAACCGAAACCAACTAGACTGAGACGCTGAGAATGAAACGCTCGCAACAAAAGAAATGAAGGCGCAGCTCACTCGAGACTGCACGTTCACAACAGCGTCAACAGACACCGACCAAAACAGGATGAATGCCCGAGCCGAGCACTACAAATAAGGCAGACAAGACTAGTGTCTGGATTCTGCCATCAAAACAAGAATTGATAAGACCTAAGTGGCAGAATCCTAACAACAAGTTTTTGTTAATTGTTTTCATCTTCTGTATCCTCTGCTGCAGTGATGGCTGATGTATTTTTATCTGTAATGCAAACGTGGAGTGAATGTGCACATCTAGTCTGAATGAAACAGAAATACCATTACAATGTGTAATCACAGCACTGTTTCAGAGGACTTGGGTACCCACTGCCCTGCTTAATTTATATCTAACCTGTTTCACCACATCTGAACGCGGTTTCAGTTTACTAGAACTTGTGTATTATCCTGAAAAGCTTGAGTAGCTGCTTCAATGTGTTGAAGACTTTAGCAGGATTGAAAACCTCTGCTGTATGTTTTGTAAAATAAAAAACAATATTAAATTAATAAATTTCTCTAAAGGTACAAGACTTTTTGACTCTCATGGATGCAGATAAATGTTCATCATCACAATAACACCAGAAAATATTGAGATATCGTCCATCCTTACTTTTGAATCTATCTACAGCAGCTAGAGATCAACCCATTCCAATTTCATGTTACCGTAGTCTCCTTGGAAAAGCATCGAAGCTCATTCCAACTTATTCATCTCTCACCAATCACACAGTCGATATTGATGTGTGTACAGAAGTACAGGACTAATATAATAAAATAAAAGAGGGTAGTGTGATTTACCTGACCGGAGGGGTCGTAAAGCGCTGATTCATCTCATATCATTATCCAAAGTGTTACACCGGGGTGCCTTCATACTTGCACAGACATATTAGAAGAGAAGAACATGAGTAATAGAAAGAAAACTGGATTGTTTATTTCTTTCTTCTTCTTTTTTTGCTAACAGAGCACGCAGTGTTTCCTCCTGTTGTTATTGAGTAGTTCATATTGGTAAGTGCTGTCGGACCTAATAGAGTTGGAGTTGCTATTGGTCCCATAGGGAAAGTAGAGGCCATAATCGGAAAGTGAGGAGGGAACTGCTGCATCTAAGCCTGTGGACTGCTGAGCGAAGGAATTCATGAGTAATTAGAGGCTGCGTTTAGTGAATCTTTGCCCTCCCCTTGGCTGTTATCCGAATGAGTCCCTGTTCTGCATTTAGGGGATCAGAAAAACAATCTGATGACATTTGCATTTAAAAAAGAACATTGAAAAATACTCATCAAATGTCGACAGACTTGCTGTAGCGGCACATCTGAAATATTTGCAATTCTGCTTTGGGGTTAAAACTAAGTCTTATTACCTTAATTGTGAATTTCAGTAGCATCTCTCTTCTCAGAAATATCGCTGGGATGCTTTCGGAGGGGATGAAGCGGCGGCTTCATTCTGATGGGAGGAAATCATATTGATGTGATAAAACACAAGACGTGATCTGCATCCATCATGGCCGACAACACTAAGGACATGAAATACAGCGTCAATGGCCCCTCCTATTTACATGAAATGATTGAATGTGTTGTCCTTTAAGGAGAATGTCAAGTCGTTGGACAGCCCCTATTGAATTTCCCCCGACTCGGTCCTGCCAACTACACTTGGTGATGTCTAATGTTGGCTTGATGGATTGGAGTCAGAGAGTTTGTGACGGAAAGCATTCAGGAGTGTCTGGGTAAACACTTGTAGGGCTGCGTTTTCACATGAAGCACGGAGGTGATCGTGGCGGGTGCTTGTCAGCTTTTTGCCTTTGCCCTTAAGAGAAGTGACAGAGGAGCAGGCTGGAGCATGAAAATGAGATACACTAGGGTTTATATAGGGATGAATGATATATTGAATAAAATCCATATCACAATATGGGTTAGAGTGTTTTCTCACATCAGGTTGGCTGTGATTTATAATATCTGGTTTAACCATTTATCAGGTGCATGAGGGACCATATGATAACTTCATTGACATTGATTATTATATATATATATATATATATATATATATATATATATATATATATATATATATATATATATATATATATATATATATATATATATATATATATATATATATATATATATATATATATATATATGTATATGTATATGTATATGTATTTACATATGGGTATATAACCATTGCAATGGGTGCAACGGTTCGGCGGTATGTATGATGGTTTTAGGGTCATGGTTTCGGTACGGTACGGTTTTTGCTAAGCTTTAAAAAAACTGAACAATAATCATATTTGTTGGTTACCAAAAACCTGACAATGCAACAGCTTCCCACATATGACTGTAGAAAAGCAGGGCATTTTGAAAATCGTACACTTGAAGTCAGAATTATTAGCCCTCCTTTGATTTTTTTTTTCTTTTTTGAATATTTCCCAAATGATGTTTAACAGAGCAAGGAAATTTTCACAGCATTTCTGATAATATTTTTTCTTCTGGAGAAAGTCTTATTTGTTTTATCTCAGCTAGAATCAAAGCAGTTGTTAATTTTTTTAAAAACCATTTTAAGGTCAATATTATTAGCCCCTTTATGCTATATTTTTGTTCGATAGTCTACAGAAAAAAACATCATTTTACAATAACTTGCCTAATTATCCTAACCCCCCTAGTTAACCTAATTAACCTAGTTAAGCCTTTAAATGTCACTTTAAGCTGTATAGAAGTGTCTTGAAAAATATCTAGTCAAATATTATTTACTGTCATCATGGCAAAGATAAAATAAATCAGTTATTAGAAATGAGTTATTAAAACTATTATGTTTCGAAATGTGTTGAAAAAAAATCTTCTCTCCGTTAAACAGAAATTGGGGAAAAAAATAATCAGAGGGGCTAATAATTCAGTGGGGGTTAATAATTATGACTTCAACGGTATGTTCAAATAAAACGCTTAAGGAAAATATAAAGAAAAAGCTTAAATTTCCCCTTTTTCTATTTTACATCTTGACTAAACGGTCTCATAAATATATACATATACATACATACATACACACATACATACACGTATACATACACACACACATATATTTTTTATTTTATTTATTTTTAAAGTCTTGTAATAACCACTAGTAACACTAGTAACTGCATATAAATTTGACTGTTTGAACATCAATAATTAAAAACAAATATTACTACTTTTATTATTTTCACAGTACAATAGTTTTATTACAAATAGTTCAATTCTATGAGAAATATTTTATTTTTGAATCATGTTCTTAACCATGCCCATCTTAGTTTGGTACAAGAGAATTATGTGTAATATAAAGCCCTGCAACCTACTCAATATATCAACAATGTTTTTTGGGGATTTATATAAAATACCTGCTTACATAACCTTTTTTTTGTTGTTGGTAATGTGCATAAACAGAAAATAAAAGTAAATATCTAGGTGCCTATTATTTGCTGTATCACCAGTGCACAAACCTAGAGAGTTAATTGTAGGTAACAGAAAGAGAATTACATTTAATTTAAATAAAATTCCCAGGATGCATTCCTTCAAGGCTGAACTTTACATGGATTACATGTATTGTGAAAACTTAAACTACATTTTATGTTATGTTAACGTGTAGTTATAGTTAATAGGTCGTAGTAATAGGTCTCCTCAGACCCAGTGCAATTCTTGAAATCTGACATTCTATAGATTCCACTGATTTCGACTTTCCCATCCAAACCTGATTACAGTAAATTGCCTGTTCATGGAAAAAAAGACATATTATTAGTATAACCAATTGCGGGTTAATTTCCAATCTAGAATTGCTCATTATTTCCAAATAAACCTATTCAAGTCGTCTTGTGAAAATGACAGAATTTATGCATGACTTATTGCAGAAACACAACTTGTGTTGTATTGCTCATATTAGCGCTGTTAGATTAATTGGACATCTCCTTTTAAAATGGTGCAATAGTGTTTTGATGGAAAAATAAAAACCAGCGACAAAGAAAGTGGAAAAAGAAAAAAATGGTGGTATTGTTTTTTTTAAAAGGATGATTTAGCACTCTTGGAAGTGTGCGGAGAACGTTCTCTCTGTTCACTCATCTTTCTTGTCTAGCAGGCACAAGGCTTTGTGATTAATGAAAATTTGCTGTGATCACTGTTATGGACCGAGCACTGGTGGATGTGTGCAGAGCGAGTTGATTTGTCTTTTTCTTGTGGCTGGAGGCTTCAGCAGGAACCCTGCTGTCTATATTAGCAGTTCAACGACTGCAGAAAAAGGCCCTCAAAATAAAGTATGACCCTCAGGACACATGTTTACGAATTGTTACACAAGAAGTGTTTATTGTTCTCTGTCAGGGATGTTGTTTTACTGTCTGGGGACCGGCTTGCTGAATTGACAGTGAAGCAGTGCCTTGTTCCTCTCCAATTACCAGGCTCAACAACACTTTTTTCCCCCTGCACTCCCTCCTGTTTTAGTTTGACATTTGCAAGATGGCTTTCCTGAGTAAAACAAACAAGTGTCTCTTTGATTCTCAACGGTATAAAAAGGTGGCCAAAACATTAGCCTGATGTTCATAATTCAGCATCTCTGTACATCAAGGATGCATTTTTAGTTTGTTTTGTTTTGATAAGCAGCATATAACCCTGCTTTTTCTTTGTCCTTTGAGAACATTTGTCCCATCTGCATGACAAGCTTTTTTATATTTTTTTGGCAAATAAGTGGCTAATTAGTATGAATTTTTATAACCTCGCTCGTATGTTTACACAAAGCCAAACTTTTTCATAAGGTTACTTTTTGCCAAAATCTTAATGAACTGCTGTAAAACTCAATATCTTTTAATTGGACATTCTTTTTTTCAGAATGTTCACAAAACAATGCTCCTCTGTTTAGAAGTCCAAAAATGAATTAAATAAAATATATAATCAATATAATCAAGTATTACAACAACAAGCATAATATACAGTACACACCTGGAAAAAAGGTTTTATTATTATTATTATTTTATGTAATACAAAAGGCCAATATACTGTAGTTGTGAGTAAAACCTCTTTTTTCAATTCTGTACACTACTGATAAAATTTATTTGACTTTTTTAAATTTAAATGTTTTACTCCTATTTTACCCCTTTTACAAGATGTAAGATAAGCCTTTGGTGTCTCCAGAATGTGTTTATAAAGTTTCAACTCAAAATACCCATCAGATTATTTATTATAGCCTCCAGAATCTGCCCATTTTGGTGTATGAATACACTGTAGCTGTTTTTGTAGCCTGCGGCTTTAAATGCAAATGAGCTGGCTCTCCCCGCCCAACGTTCCTATGGGCGTGTCTGCTTCTCATGCATTATGTCAGATAAACAGCACAGTGACAAAGACAGACTCGGATAAAGCTGAAATACAGCTCATTAGCCAAAAGTACAAAGTAAGTTTATTTCATGTATTTGTTGTGGAGTTTATTTAAGCCTTTCTGAAATGATGAATCAAACACAAAAGCCATTTGCAGTACACACACACACACACACACACACACACACACACACACACACACACACACACACACACACACACACACACACACACACACACACACACACACATATTAGCGTTACTTGACACCATGTGGCTTTGCGGATTATAGCAATTAACAATTACATAGTGATTTTTTACTGTCTTGTTACAAACTAGGGTTGGGCAATGTCGATCAATTTGGCATTGTGCGATGTCTAATGTGAAACATCACGATGGACGATGGTATCACCGTCGTAAGCGGCGATGAATTAAATATTTATGAATAATTAATTCATTTATAACTAATTAATTATTTGTAGCCTACCGTCTCAACTACCTGACCCGCATGGTCTTTGTTTTACTCATAACCAAATCATAAATAAAGATAAGTTACACACAAATTGCCACCTGTCAATCACTTTTTCCGCGTGACTCTGGCATGAATAGGCAGAGTGATCTGTGTCGTTATAATGGCATCCAGAAACTTAGTTGGTAAAAAAGGTGCACAACGAACAGGAACCAACCAACAGCATCTGAAGTTGTCGCTAACATTACTAAGTACACGCCTGAAAGCGAAATATTGAAGCAGTGTACTGATGCTGTGACACGATACTTGATAGATTCAAAAGACAGAAGAGTCGTTAGATAGAGACAAGATTCATTAAATATCACATTTACAACTATAGTGAGTAGCGATCCAGTGGTACATCCTTGATA
Organism: Danio aesculapii; assembly: GCF_903798145.1. Lineage (NCBI taxonomy): Eukaryota > Metazoa > Chordata > Actinopteri > Cypriniformes > Danionidae > Danio > Danio aesculapii. The sequence goes on along the minus strand of NC_079441.1, from coordinate 41,443,469 downwards.
AACTGTCTGACGTGCACTGCTCTCTGGAGTTTTGTGCTCAAAGCACCCGCTGACTGCTGGAGCTCAGAGTCAGACGCACACATAGCCTACATTGCAGCACATGACAGAGTGCGTGTGGTCACGTGATGCGCGTTTTCACAGGTATAGTGTGGAAAGAGGGCTTTTCAGAAATGCTAGGTGAAAAGGCAGTGTGGACATGGATCGTTTTTGTTCTAAACTGCCATTTTAAAACTAAGACGTATTAGTGTAAACGAGGCCGTGTGTATTTTTTGCGAGCCGGTTGCTGCTGTGCTGCGGGGCGCAGGATTGCGATGCCAGCTCAGCATCATGATGTCTATTGGCCATCAGCGATGGATGATGGCATCATCTATAGACACAACCCTTTTACAAAAATGCTCAGTTTAGAAAATGTTTTAAACTTATAAAAATCAGGGAGAGTTGTAACAAATATTTTAATCCCGGTTTATTTGCCAAAAAATGTTCTGTGGACATGTGTATACATGTTATTATAGAAACATGGCGGCTGTCAATCAATTCGGTGGCCAAGAAAAACCAGACCCCTATGTCACATTGCAGTGGGCTTAAAAATCACTGGGATTTGAATCCTATTTTAACATCAGTAAATTAAAAAAAAAAGAGACTTGTCTTTATTTCACTCCAATATGACAGTGGGCACACTATACCTACACACAGATCTGTCCAAACAGCTTACAAAAGAAGATTTTCATCATAGGTCTGATGGTCTATAAGGCATAAATGGAATATTATATGTATTATTATAACTGAATAATCAAAATAATACAAATATTACAGCAACAAGAAATAATATTACTTTTGTACTGCAAACCCAGCATGGCTAAAGGAATGTGGTGTCATTACTGCAATGATAGCTGCATAATGTTGCTACATAATCCATAATGAAGCATAAACTCATGATGCATAATGAATCTTACCAATTCAATTAATGCATGTTTGAGCTGTAACACAATCATTCAGAATTCTCAATTATTTACAAACACATTTGCAATTGTAGAGGCTGATACCCATTTATCTCCGCAAAGAAATAGCTGCAGGAAAACACTACAGCATGAGCAGAAACAAAAGTCATGTCACTGTGATGTTTGAAAGCCATCAAGGAATTACACCACTCACCACCCCGTTGTGGAAGATAACTCTCTGACAATGAGAAGGCTAAATCAACACAATAAGCCCCCTAAGGGCTGTGCCACATCCTTTAAAAGGGATTATTGTATCACCGTCATCTATAGATCGAGAGAGAGCTGTAATCATAAAGCATTCATTACCATCTCTGCTATTTTTATTCTGCAACAACACAGGCCTGTCCTTTAAACATCTCTGAATGGCAGCTCTAGTTTTTTCATATAGGGGTGGACCTGTTCAAATGGAGGCTCCACTGAAACAAATGGCCTTGCTTATTCGCCCTGCAGGGATTCTTAAAGATCAGGATCAAGTGTGCTCTACAATTAGAACACATCAATATTGACGCGGATAGATGGTGATTGGCCTTGGAAAGAAACACTGTGGAGCCACAAGCGCAAAAACTCAACCTCTCGCAAACATGCTGGCTTGTGTGCTTAACAGGCTGCTTCTTTACATTAAGATGCATTTGGAGAATTAAAATCGAAGTTTGCTATGACACGAATGTTTTAGTTACCAATAAAAAGCCTCAGATGAATGGAAATTTTTAAATGGCATTCCAGTAGAAATGAAAGACTGATGATCTAAATCCAGAGTGAATGTCTATGGATGACTAAACGATATAGGACTTCATGATTTTAGCATTGTTAATAATGTGAACATAAACATTTTCACATGGTAATCTGGCTTACTAGGGTGAAATATTTCCTTATTTCCACCTGGGGATACTCATCCCGAGGCCTCTAGGGATTGTGTAGCACTTTTGACTTCTATAGGTATCTACTGTATAATCCTGGACCAGGCCGTCTCCTGAGCAGATGCAGTGGCGGTCATGGAGGAGTAGAGAGCATGAGACCGATTCCTGAAAGACCCCAGTGACAGACGAGTCTCTGCATTGATCCCGTGGGCTAGCCTGTACACCCGCCAGTGACCTACTCGCACCTGCAGCTTCTCCATGATGGACGTCCAGCGTTCTCCAGCCTCTGGAGTCTTTTATTGATCATTTCTTCCGCAATAAAGCAAGAACGAACATAGAAGCCTTGTCATGTGTTCAAAAGGATTAAAAACGCCAAAACGGGATGAATTTATACCGCATTTTGAAAGTGAAACGACCTCATATTCACTGATTAGAAGTCCAGTATTTATAACACGATGGTCTGTATTTATTTATTTATTTATTTATTTATTTATTTATTCTGGTTAATTGATTTATTTATTTTAGCCCCTTAACTGGAAGACATGATTTGATTTGAGTGTGTGTCTAGTGTACAAACGGTTTGTGGTTTAAACGATTATTAAAACTTAAAAAAAAAGAGAATTAAATAAAACATGCATTTGTCTTCCATACATTTCTTTTCTATTTTAATATCTCACTGTTAGCTACTCTTTCAACAAACAACAACATACGAATTATAATTATTATGATAATAATAACAGGGAGGGAAACCCCTGTGTTTGAACTATGATTTGCTCAAAAACTGTTTAATAAAGTTTTAATAAAGGCTTTGACTCACAAGTAACCATTTATGGGAAAATACCGGATATATATTGTATACCGTCATTCCTCCTAAAAGTGAGATATGATTTTTTTTGCCCATATCTCCCAGCCCTAGTTCATATATGAACATTTTCACATGTTAATCTGGCACACTAAGGTGAAATATTGATTGAAATTTAGTCCAACTATCGTTATTTTGACTGTAAACTCTCAATGAAAGATAACAAAAGATTTTATTTTCTTTAGGTGACATAAATTTATTGGTCAATGCCTAATAATGCAATAAAATTGTATAGTCATAGTCAGATTACAAGTCGTAATCGGTTTATTAAATGTAGTAACACTAAAACTCAAAGTATAAAATAAAGCAATATATTAAGTATTTTTAGTACATTTAACCTGATAAAAGCTTCAGCAATTAATCACAACAAGAACTTTTGAATACACTCATTTTTAGCTGTGTAATGTTTTGTATAGCAGTAAAATGTTTCATAGGTCCAAACTACTAATAATAGTAATAATATATATGGTCATGTATTTTACATATAACTTATTCAGGCTTCTCAAACCTTTTGGGTTGTGCCTCCCTTTAATCCTGTAAAATGTCTGGTTTGCACTTCTATTGCAAAAGCGGGTGAAATTTGCAATTCATTTATTTAGCAGTTTGATTTTTCTTAATCATGCAGCCGTACATCTCATTCAGATTTATGAAACTGATTTATTTAGTAATATGCGGAAACCTTGTTAATAATTAGTTCTGATATGTCAAGATCACTGAGTCCAGAAAAAAAAACTGGAAACTTCTCAGAAAAGAACTCAATCAACAATTTGGCTCAGCGACCCTGGTTGCAGGATTGTCAGCTACAATATCGGTCCTAATTTGTTTGTCAGGCATTATTTATGCAGGAGCAGTTTGTAATCCTTTCACAGATGGTCTATTGAAGCTCAGTGCCCAATTTACAGACTCCCCCATTTCTTCTTCATGACCAATCGGTTCCTCACAATTGACGACTATAAATCCAAAGAATGCTGCCTCGGTGCTGTTGGCATTCCACATGTGCTTTCATCCCCCAAGAACATCCCTTGGCCAAGTCCCACACATCTCAACATCCCAGGCCTGGTGTGGTTTTTTGGTAGAGCTGTTTGAAGGAGGCGCTAATGAGACGGTCTCTTGTGTATCAGCATGTAAACACTGACAGGGTGTGAACTATGGCACTGCTGATTCCCATTTGGTTCAATTACAGCAGAAACCGAGAGCATCAGTGGCACCCGTCTTTATGCGTGTGCGCCTGTTAGCAATGGCCACATGCTTTCCAGACAAAATTGGGAATAATCAAAGTCTGCAATAATTTAGCCAGTGAGCGGTGACGGTATGTTTTCTCTTGGCTGACGCAAGTAGACATGCTTTCAGACATGTCTATAGATGGCAAAAAAAGGCAAACCGTTATAACCTAAGCCTACCCTGATGTGCTGCAGTCATATGGATGGTTTTAGGCAAGCTGGTGTCAGATAAACAATATTTTTACAGCAAAACTGAGCTAAAATTTTATCAGGGTTTAGGGTTATTTAGGCTAAGAGAGAGATTTTAGAAGCGTTCAAAATCTAGGCATGAACCAATCTCTGAAAATTAAGCAATTTTTTTTAAATAAATGTTTTGAATATCAATGCAAAATTGTACATGTCTATTATTTGCAGTACTAGTATTATGTATTGTTAATCTGTTATTAGTAATAAAAATCATAAATATTTTTAATTATAATAATATTATTAAATAATAATAATAATAATAATAATTCATTCATTTTCTTTTCGGCTTAGTCCCTTTATTAATCCGGGGTCGCCACAGCGGAATGAACCGCCAACTTATCCAGCACACTTTTACGCAGCGGATGCCCTTCCAGCTGCAACCCATCTCTGGGAAATAATAATAATAATAATAATAATAATAATAATAATAATAATAATAATAATAATGATATATTGTAGATTCCTAATTAAAATAAGGGATATCAATGGCATATGATGATTGATTTTGAATGATCTATGAATGATCAACTTGTCTGCATCAACTATCTCACATGGGCTTCTGACATTCTGTGCAAGAAAATTTATTTGGCACAGAGTTGTTCTTGAATATGTTTCTTTAGATTATTTAATGTATATTGCTCATAATAAAGTTTGCATATTTTATAAAAAGTGGGAACCATTCTTAACATATATGGGGCTGAATAATTCTTCTATAATTTCTAGAGGACTTAAAAAATTTATGTAAGCTTTAATGTTTGTATGCGTGTATATAAATATTAAAAATCAATAAACATTAGGGATGGGCATTTCTGACCATTCTTCATTTCGATTAATCCACAGGTTTGACAAACTATTAATCGATCAATCGGGGGTGGAGCTTAAGCAAGAGGCAGGGGTGTGTGTGCGTCATAGCGACAATTAAATAACATTCAATTTAATATATATTTTATTTAAAGCCCTGTTAAAAATGTTTATAAAAATAGGACAGGATTCAGAAAACAATTAAATCAACGCTGTTTGGTTGCTAAAAATCACCATCAATATTGGTTAACACAGTAAACATTTAATGAAGTGTGAGCAGTGGCGTATTTAGGCATGGGCAATATGGTCGATGCCCAGGGCGCCATCTTGCTGGGGGGTGGCACGGGGAGACGGTGTGAAAAAAAACAAGCCCCAGTAAAAGCTTTGAGATACGATTTACTTTACGCAAGTGTATTAATTTAAAGTAGTAATCCCTGAATAAAGACGTTAGAGGCCATTCACATTCGGCGTATTTTGCATGCGCAAGTTTGTTATTCTCTATTCACAACCGAAACAATGGTGGTGAAAGCAAACTGACGCATGCATGCACGCAAAAAAACATCTCCGCGCGCCTCACGCACTGCTCTGCTCCCGGTGTGAATACCGGTTGTTTACATGCATGCCGATAAAATACACACCGCTTATGTACTGTGAAACTAGAGTAACTTTTATGCAGAGGTGTCGGCACGCAGCGAGCTTTGCAAGTCAACAAAACTGAAGTTATAATATGATGATCTTAATTTGACTATATGGCTATGACGCAGAAAGGAGAGATAGATGATGAATCAGGGAGGTAAGACTTAATAACATTAATTCTTAGCTATGAGTCGGGTCTAAGACAACAGACAATTACATAAAAGATATTTTTTGTCTTTTATATTCAAGCAAAATATTTCTTAAGAGATCTTAGCATACCACTCCAGTTGTGTCTTTACATTTTTTCCAGTTACATGTATTGATTTTTGTTATTATATATTTAGAATAATAATTGTATAATAATAATAATAATAATAATAATAATAATGATAATAATAATAATAATAATAATAATAATAATAATAATAATAATAATAATAATAATAATAATTGTATTTATTTCTAAGTACATTACTAAAAGCAGGTGGTTCACCCAGGGTGCCATTTAAACTGGAACCGCCACTGACGTGAGGCATGTAGGTTTTCTATATGACGCATTGTAAATAAAATTAATCATAAAGCCTAGAGACACAATATGAAAATGTTAATTACAAATTGTGTTTATCTACACAAAATACATGTAAGCTTGAACTACATGCCAGCCAGAAAGTAGTGGATGCTGTTCTCTTGTTCCAGGGCGCTTTAAAACAACGGCAACTGAAGCCCCGCGGAAAAAAAGAAACAACATTATTTAATATATGTCTTGTTATTTCTATATTTAATTTGGATCCGTTTTTAAAACTATAACCTACCTTTTTCTATATTGAAGACAACAACAATAAAAACACACATGATACTCTGCATTTCAGTTATTTTATTCAACTGATATTTTTACCAAAACAATATTTTACTTCAGCAGCGTCACAACAGACGAGGATCAAAAAGTTTTTTTTTGTTTAGTTTTTTGTAAAAGGTTCACAAAAATAAGTTTACCAAAACTTAACCAAACGACTGTTAAGTAGGACATAGCCTAACTAAAATTAGAAGCTAGCATAATTTGGCTGCGTAAACTTGAAATAAAAATAGCTTGAATATTTTTTTACCCCAGCTATAAAGCTTAAAGATTAGGTAAAATAACAGTTCTTTCAAAACGATCAGTCGGTGGAGGTAAACAAAATAAAGCCGGTCTAATTTAACTATGCTGCTTAAACTTAAAACAAAAATAGCCTGAATATTTTACCATGCATGGCTATATATTTTTATTCAAAAAGATCAGTGGGTCTACATGCTCCGATGAAAGCCGAGTGCGAAGTTTATTTACAATTAGACCGGCGGTGGCAAAAACGCGCTAAGCAGGCACAGAAGTTGGAGGAATAGCCAGTTAGCACTGGGCAAGGGTGCTTAGCCTTGCAAATCGAGACTAATTTACTTTGCACCACAATAAAGTATCCGGGTTTAGAGAGATGCATGGCTCCCTGAAGATTTTGGTGTCATCCGGTGAAACATCACTTATGCCATAGTCCTCGCCGAAAAGAGTGTTGAGACATGGCGCGCACATGAAAGCTAAAAGCATCACACACCAGAACCGCACATTCGCATGGTATTTGAAATGAAACTATTCAGATACAGATACATACAACATACTTTGTAGAAATTCTGTGGATTAAACTGCACGACCCAAAAGAAATAATGCTAATCAGAAGGATTTTATTTTTGTATTTATGAGGGAAATCTTGGTTATGGATGTGACGTCTCTCTGTTATGGATGGGACAATTGTGAAGTTGCCAGTTATAGGACTTTGGTAAATCAAATGTAATAGTCTGAAAACTTTGACAGAGACATTTTGTAGTATTTTTATAGTACTGTAAAATATAAGATTACACAAAACAAAGTTAGAAAGGGTTTTGTTATTTTGGTGAAAACTTTATTTTTTCATGGCAAGGTTGACTTTTGCATGGAATTGCTCAGTAGTAGTAGTCGTAGCAGTAGTAGTATTAGTAGTTTCCCTCGATGTTTAACGCCTTATGACTAAATAAAGGGCAGCAATGTTATCGCGCACACCAACGCGCAAATCACCATGCGTAAAAGCATTATTTTTAAAGAACCCCTCTTACATTATATTCAAGGCTAGAGGCTAGAGTAGTTATACTAACACTGTAAACAATGTTTACTAAACATTTATTTTCATGCACAACTGTGTGTTCGATATGAAAGAAAAAACATCAAATACTTGTCGTAATCACAACTCTAAAATGCAATATGATTATTTAAATGATGTGCACGCTAGGCATGTGCCAGTATCACATTTTCATGCTGCGATTAATTGATTGAGCTTTTATCACGGTATACGGTATTATCACGATATTGTAATTTTACTAGAGAAACAGGTAAAAAAACACAGAAAACTTCAGTTTCGTCAACTTAGTAACTTTAATAACTTTTTAATTAACTAAAAGTACTTCAAACATTTAAATACAAATAAATATAAATAAAACAATACACAATATAAAAGTAAACTTGAGCAATTATATCAAAGTGAATGTGCAAAGGGAAACCGTCTTCGATCAGCAATCGTGGAATGAACTGTCAACTATTCCAGCATGTTTTATGCAGCAGATGCCTTTCCAGCCACAACCCAATATTGGAAATCACCCATACACACTCATTCACACACACTCATACACTACAGTCAATTTAGCTTATTCAATACACTATTCACTCAGCCTATATTCAATAATAAACATAACAAAAACTGCCTGCTAATGCATGGGTAAATCTTCAAAGGGAACAGTGTTACATTTTAACCTTTCACCTCATCCTGCTTGCTGTTTCACTATCTAAACAATGAAAACATAATATAAGTCAAATTGGTTTCATTTTGATATTTGATTTACATGGTCTCTTTTGCAGAATATCAGTTTTAATAACCAATAATGGCCATTATAACAGTATAACGTACATTACATTTAAACGATAAAGGTAAGCAATCAGTCAATGTGCAGAATCAGTGTATGTGGTTACATAAATTAATATATTAGCTTATCTTTGCACTCAGCCAAAACAGTTAACTGAGAACAAGTGATTCAAAAGACATAAGAATTGTTAGATAGAGACAACAAGATGAATTCAATATCACGTTTAACAACTATAGTGCACTATACTCTCACCTGGGGTTTATGCTTACCCGCTGAACTAGTGGCTGCAGCTCTGCGCAGAGAGTGTGTGGTCACGTGATTTGCGTTTTTAGCCGTGTACTAGAATGACCAGAGAACTTTTCAGAATCGCTAAATGAAACGCCGGTGTATTTCCCGCGATTTCTCTGCGCCTCCCTTGCGTTTCTTCTCTCTGACTCTCGACTATTTTGACAAATACACACAGACGACGCACGCTCACACGGAGTCCAAAATAGGAGTTTGTGATTGGGCCAGCCCAATGTCAATACCGAAAAGAGCCAATGGGCTGCAGAGTGTTACATGGACCGGCCTGGTCTGTCTGTCCGGGAAAAAAAGCATCTACTTTCAGAGAGTCACAGATCACAGCAGCGTCAATCAATAAGGCAGAAAAAAACGATAGGCTGCTAAGCCTTTTATGGGCTGATCAAATCATAAAACGATGATCAGCCCGGCCCAAAAAGTACGTCAGCCCACCGGGAAAGTGCCCGGTCTGCCAGATGACAAGTCCGCCCCTGCGTGTGAGGATTATAGTGCGGTGGCAGCGGCGGCGCGCACACAGGGCTTCTACATGTGGGGATTGTTTACATCAGAGTGCGCATCAGTTCTGCGCAGCATATACACAGTGTTTCTTCAAGCGGTTGATGGAAAATAAGCTAAGGCGCGTTCTAAGAATATAAATTCGGATCTATTATTTTTCACGGTATTTTCAAGTGCCCGCGATAACAATATCGTGCATATTCATTACCGTGATTTATCGCATTACTGAATACCGGCACAAGCCTAGTGCACGCTTTCGGTTTCATTTTCACTGCTGTTCACTGTGCTCTCAAACGATCACTCTGTGCCACAAACAGAATATTATTTACAACTTTATTACCTGTTTTTTACAGCCTATGCAGATTCTGTTCACTAAAGTAGATGCGCCACATCTATCATTAAGTAGGGCGTGCACCCGCCCTCTCTGTGGTAACAGCTCACAGTCAGCAGCTCACATCACGTGCGATTTCCCGGCCGCGAATACATCATTATATGAAGACAAAAATTACATTTTTAGGTGAATTATACCTTATAAATGCAGTATGTGACTCTTTCAACATCATTTGGAGGTGTCCATTTCGTTGAGCAACGTATGTGAAAGAATGAAAGGACTCGTGCAGCTGCCTTTGCTTTTCTCTTGAACTTGAAAATATGATTGACAGAATCGTAGAAATACTGGATTAAGATTGTCTAGGGGGTCGAATCGAGATCACAATCTTTTTTCGATTAATTATGCAGCTCTAATTCAGATAATCAACAAACACTTACATCACTGACATTTCCTATTGTGATCCTACTCTTAACGGGATTCCAAACCCCTAAGATCTTCATTTATCTTTAAAACACATCTTTTAGATGAAATTTGAGAGCTTCCTGGTCCTCCATAGACAGCAATAGTAATGACTCATTCATAGCCCAGAACACACCAAAAACCATGTACTTTCGATATAGTTCTAAGAACTATAAAAACGTTCCTAGGTTTGAAAAACCACTTAAAAGGATAGTTCATCAAAAAAATGAAAATTCTGCTATCATATACTCACTCTTCACTGGTTCAAAACCTATTTGCTTCAACATTAAAAGGGTATTTTGAAAAAAGCTGTGCTGGGAACCATAGATTTTTTTTCCCCCTTTTATGGAAGTCACTGGGCGCCAGAAACCTGCAATTTTCAAAATACTTACTTTGTGTTCAACAGAAAAAAGAAACTGATAAAAAAAGTCTAAAACCTCAAGAGGGATAGTAAATTATGTGGTCATTTAAATGTTGGGGTGAACTAACTAATTGTTCCAAGTAAAGTCTGGAAACAGCAGTACAAAGTCCCTATAATTATTTTCCTCATTGGTTATAGGGACTATGAAAACATTCCAGCACAAAATCCCCTTATAATGACTAAGCTTAGTTACACTATTCTGTCCCCCTGCATGGTGTCCTTTTTTAATTTTCTTCAGCCCTAGTGCAGCTGGGATCATGGGCTCTGGGCCGGACCGTCTGCTGTCGCTACCCTGATGGTGATGTCTTGGTCTTGGATGAACTGGAGGGTCTGACTGGGAGCCAGGGCAGAAGAGTGGGAGGAGAGAGCAGGTCATTCAGGTTCTGGTTGATTTGCTTGTGGCATATTCTCAGAGGGGGGCAGGACTAATGATGAAGATGATCGCATATTCGTTAATCACTGCCATTGGGAGAGGAGAGCACCCGAGGAGGCTGGATGGAGATCACAAAGTCAGCTTGGCAGATCTCAAACAGTTCAAGACCCTACGGAGCAACTCATCAACATAGATATATGCAGGCAGTAGTGAAGGTGGACCAGAGTAAGATTACAAATGGGAGCTTTTTCAGTAGTAAAAGCGGAATTTTACAGCCACATGAATAGTAATAGGCCTGCTCTGTCATCACAACCTTTCACTGCCACCCTATCACCACAACCTGCCGTTTTCTCTCCACCTTTGAGGGATTCTGTTTAGCATAGCGAGGTTATGAAAGTGGCTGAGTGCCCCGATGATTCTGAGGGATGTGACTATATAAGACATTTATGTACAGTATTAGAATTTATGAAGGTTAAATGTGCTATTCGAGGATTTGTTACATCTTATCTTCCGCAAGAACCTTGAACAGATGGGCCATTTTCCTTGTGTAATGAACACTTATTAACATGAGGTCAAAGTGTTTAACATCTTCATTTAGTCTGTCTTTTACCTCCACGCTGAATTAATGTTGAAATGAGTCCATGTGTGTCAGAGCTTTCTCAGTTTTTAGTCTCGCTTTCCTCTTGACGGTCTGGTATCACAGTGGCGAGACAGCCGGAAATGAAGCTTTGCTCTCTTTGACCTTTTAAGAGTCATTAGAACAAGGTAATGTCACACACTTTTCCATGAAATTTACAATCCTGCCAAAGTACAGTAAGGGTGCTTTCACACTTGGTTCAATTGCCTGGACCATACCCAAGTTCGATTGTCCCCCTATGCCACCTTCACGGTTGGTTTGTGTTCACACTGTCTTTTTTCCATCTGAACCCTGGTACGCTTGTGTCATCGAGCTGTTGTTGTGTGTATGGCTGTTGCTAGGTGACAGACACGAAAGCAAAGTGCCAAAATGGAAATGCGTACGCATATCGCAGTAGTTCTACTTTTACTGAATCTTTGGTTTTAGGACATACAGAAAGCGACTCGCGTCTGTCTGCCACAAAAATATTTTAAATGTTCGACATCACGTGATGTTCTGAACGTTAATAATATTTTTGCGGCAGATGGACGCGAGTTGCTTTCTGTACAGGCATGGGCCTGTAGGATTCTAACGTTATGATAACCTTGGATAAAAATATCCCGGTTTTATGGTATTGTGATTATTGCTCTAAAATATATTCTTTTTAAATGTCTGGGTAAAAAACAACAACTTTTTTCACTTTGAACACAATGGCTGCGTCCGAATTGCATACTTCCATACTGTATAGTATGCTAAAAACAGTATGCGAGTCTAGTAGGTCCGAATTAAGATATTGAAAAACAGTAGGCGAGAAGTACCCGGATGACCTACTACTTACGGCGAGATTCTGAAGTGCGCATCCAATGGATGCAACACTATCCAATGATGAACAGCGAGAGAATTCATGAATGGGAGTGAACTAGGTGTGTCACGTGGTCATGATAAAATGGTGGATGTAGTACGTCCCAGCTCCATTCATACTGCTCAAACTCATACTGTATAAAGTGTACTTTTCTATCAGTTGAGTAGTAAATTTAAATTCAAGTGCAGAACCTACTGAGCAGCAGTCGCATATATTTTATTTAAAGAAACATTTCAAATATTTTGGAGCAGTTGCTAACCATTTCAGGCTAAATAATTCAAATAAACCATTGACTTCTGCTTTTGCATTAGTTTTAAAAACACAGATTTATTTACAATTAAAAACAACATCTTTGAATATTTTATGATGAAGATACTGCTGTCCTAAAAACAAAAAAAAACGTAAAAAAAAAAAGAAAAAAAAAAAAAAAGAATATCTGTCAGCGCGATAGCCTAGTGGTTAGCGCGTCGACATATGGTGCAGTGGCACGTCAGGGCGTCGCGAGTTCGAATCCCGGCTCGAGGACATTTCCCTACCCTACCCCCCTCTCTCTCTTCAACTTCGCTTCCTGTCCTAAATACTGTCCTATCTAATAAATGCAAAATGGCCAAAAAATAAATCTTTAAAAAAAAAAAAGAATATCTTTCATATTTTGGTATAACAGAAAATTTTTGTGGTTTTAAACCTTGACTTTTGTAAACAGCGGTATACCTTAAAAATGGTTATCGTCCCATGCCTATTTCTGTATGTCCAAAACCAAAAGATTCAGTAAAAGCAGAACGACTGTGATGTGCGGACGTCTTTCCATTTTGGCACTTTACTTTTGTGTTCGTCACCTAGCAACAGCCATACACAACAGCAGCTTGATGACGCAAGCGTACCGGGGTTCAGAAGGAAAAAAGACAGTGTGAAAACAAACCAACAGAGGAGGTGGCAAGGGGGGGGGGACAATCGAACATGGGTACAGTCCAGGCAATTGAACCAAGTATGAAAGCACCCTCAGGCAGACTCGGGTATGGTTCATGGGTGCAAACCAGAGTTTAGAAGACACATTCACACTAGCTAAATGTACCGTACTCTGACGTCAAATGAACCCTGGTGCGGACCAAAAGTGCTCCTGTGAAAGCACCCTAAAACTTGCTTTCGTCTTCATTCGCAAACCACAAATGACTAAATGAGAAAAATCCTTCTTCATCACTCTAGGTCAGCCTAGGTCACCTTAGAAAGCATCTTCTTTTATAAAGCTACAGATAGCTAGTTAAATATGGCAGAACCACTGCCCTTGTTTTTGCATTCCGCATCTGGTTTGTTTATCTGAGAATATTTACACTTGTCAAATGAATTTGCAGCCTCTTCATCACTTGTATTCTCTAAACACTGCAGTCATGCCATTGCATCCATCTATATAGTCAATTTTTAATGAGTGCAGTCAAAATGACTTAGTAGTGATTTTTATTCTCTCTTTTATTTTCATTTTGTTGCTGACTTGTCTGCTCTCAAATCTTATAACTGCTTGTCTTCTAGCTTTTACCTGTCAAAGTTTGCAGAACGAAAAATAAATAAATAAATAAATAAATAAATCCCTCGGCACAGTGTTTTTCGTCAATGTATTGCCGGCCAGAGGCGAAAATAGGTCATCTGTTTTGATCAGTGCAAAATGAGTAGAATACTAGTTATATATTTATTTTTCTCTGTTCGCCTGGAGCTCATTAAAGTCGGCACTATTAGTTGACCCAGAGCACTCAATGACCACTAAATTGTATTCTTCAGGTTACCACAGAAACTGTTCTCTCTTTTCCCACCCAGCGTAAATTGCTGCAATGCTTAATAACAAATGCATACCTTAATTTTTTTTCTATCTCCCATGCGCTCTGGTGTTCTTCAGACTTGTGTGCATGTCTCAGATGTACTTTTTTTAATCAAAGGGGATGAGAGGATGAGTTGGTGGGGGGGACTGGCGCGACATGTCATACATTTATAGCAGTACAGTGGGAGCGTATGTCTGTCATGTCTGCTGTTACTAAGCTGCAGCAATGACTCTCCGACACCACTGTACCCTGTAAACACATGCAATGCTCCTCTAGGGACCTCCCTGTTTAACATGATCAAAGCGGCAACTGTACAAAATGCAATTTGATTCGACAGACTCCTGGCTTTTGCATGCGTTAAATTTATAGTGTGTGATATCACCTCATACAGAGACTGATTCAGGCAGAACATGTTGTTTTCTCTCGCTTTGCCTTGTTAAGATTGTATTTGCCACTTTTGCTTGGCAACAAAAAGGCCACCCTACAACCTAATTTGATACTTTTACTTGTTTGTAGCACTTGATAGTTAGACTACAATACGCAATGCATTATTTAACATTAAAACAAAGCAACCCATTTGTTAAAGTATTTATTTATCATTCATTAACATTATTTATTTACATTATTTATTATTCATTAACATTAAATCACAAAGAATTTATTAATTCAATTGAAGTTCATTCACTCATTTTCCTTCTGCTTATTTATCAGGGGTCACCACAGCGGAATGAACCGGCAACTATTCTGGCATATGTTTTACACAGTGGATGTCCTTCCAGCTGCAACCCAGTACTGTGAAACATCTATACACTCTCGCATTCACACACACTCATACACTATGAAAAGTAGAGCAGGTTTTTGGACTGTGGGAAAAACAGGAGGACCCAGACGAAACCCACGTGAACACGGGGAGAACATACAAACTCCACACTAAAATGGAACTGGCCCAGTCAGGACTCAAACCTGCCACCTTCTTGCTGTGAGGCATCAGTGCTAACCACTGAGCCACCGTACCACCCTCAATTGAATTGAATAAATATTAACATTGCAATAATGTTTTTGTAAACATTATTATAGTTATATCTAACTTGTTAACTGTAATAGTTAAATAATTAATAAATAAATGAATAAATTTAAAAAAAGGAAAATATCTTATGTGTCAAAAAGTTAAATAATGTTCAGTTTCTTCTACAGGCAGATCATTTAAGCAAGTGTCAGTGTCTCATCACAAGCTACCTATAATAATTTTGTTTTGCCTATATATGTCTGATTCATAATGCCAGTAGCCTAGTGGTTAACACTGGAACTACTAGAGTTACCACAGTGGTCATTCTGACCATTCTCACATAGGTTGTTTTCACATGACATCATTGATGACGTGCGAAATTCAAATGGAGGGCAGGAAATGGTTGCTCTATATAGGAATCGATATCAGAACATCAAAATAGTTCTGTTGTATGTTGTTTATAATTGTTTAAATCTGAGACAAAATGAGAAATGCCAAACAGCTTTTATAGATTTCCAAAAGTTTTTGCTAATATAGGGAGAAAGTTCAAGAAACAGTCGGAAGAAAAGGTGCCATGTAATAAACATTAATTCCATACATCCATGTGTACAAACTTTTTTTGAACGTGATGATTCATTTGACAGCAATAATAAAGATTATATACAGGCCTAACTATGCATATGAATATGTTAATGTGCTATATAAAAATCAGATACAAACACCACCACACATACAAAATCCAAGAGAATATAAATAACTTACCTTGTCATATAATCGCTGCAATGAAATCTTCATCTTGTTTTGCAATAATCCATGGGTTTACTGGCATTTCGGCAGAAAAAAACAACCATAACTTGAACATCGAGATGTGCAGCAGTGGTAAATGTCTGTTGATGGCAAGTTCATCAACAGAACAAAAAAGCAACCCTTGTGACAAAACTAGATGGTTATTATTGTGGAGCACTTTCCCCTTTACAAAAATAACGAAATAAATAATGTAGACTATACGTCCACACTTTTGCATGCTTTTATCTGTTATTTTGTGATGTCTATAGTTACTAAAACTATACTAATTTATAATAAACATGTTTTTGAATCACATAGTAAAGTGTATAATGTGTACAACTCTTTGTTAAAGAATGCTACAGAATACAGTAGCATAGTAAACTGATAAACGGTAATAAATACTATAACGTTAGTGTAAGCTGGTGCATTGTGATTATAGCATAGAAAACTGAAGCCTTTTGAATAATTTGTTTATTAGTACAGTTGTGTTGTACCACAGCAACAATATAATTACTACAATCCTTTACTTTAATTCAAGTAATTATCTATAGTATGCTTCCAAACACTATAGTATTTACTATAGTATTTTTCATGTAACGTAATTATACAGTATGTACCGCATCGATGACATGCAAATATATTTTAGTTCAGTAGAAATCTCAGCCCTCTTCATGATATAAGGACCATGCCCAACTTACGTGCTTATTTTCTATTTCCTTTGAAATATGGTATAAATCGCAAAAATACGTACTTTCCTCTGTGTCTCCCATTCATTTTTTTTACTTCCTGCTCTCCATCTGATTTCTGCGGGTCACCAAAACCATGTGATTGAAAACAAACCATAAGATGTCATATTGTCATGTTATATTTACACTTAAAAATTCTATTCAGATATTAAAATTAAGCTTTGAATGTCTGTTGTCATATTTTATATAGTCATTATCCTAAGAATGCAATCTTTTTGGCAATACAGCCTATATATTTGTGAGTTACTCACTAGATCTCACTAGGTACTTTATGCCTCTAGATATGTTGTTACTGAAAAGTAAAGGTATGTTTTTGCTGTCAGAAAGTTGTGTTTTTGTTAGCTAGGCAACAGAGGCATGCAGTTTGAAAGTCATAGTCATAACTGAAATGCAAGCAATCATTTTAAAAGCTATGGTAATTAAATATAGAAATATTCATAGCTTTTGTGTTTTGTGATTTTAATAAAAGAACAATGAATAATAGAAATAAATATACAGACATTCATGAAAGGGCAGGGTATTATAGATATGTGGATTTTTTTTTAATTTTAAAAATGTCAAAATGACCACCTCAGTAGTTCTGGTGTTTAGTACATTGACATATTGTACTTTGGTGCTATGTGAAAAATAGTATACCCTAAAAAATAATTAGTTAAAAGAAGCCATTCGTAGCCATTTACTTGCATTTTATGATTTCATGATAGCAACTGGTAAAAGATTAAATGTATGAATTTTATGATTTAGCAAAAACAAATCTTCCAGATTGTCCTACTAAAAAACAAATGTAAAGCAGAAATGTGTGATTTATTTATTTTTTTATCTCAACCACCATATCACATATGCACCAATTCGATCATGTGATGGCAGGCACAGCAAACCAAAACGTCACTTCACATCAGACAAGGGCTTTAAACAGACATTTAAAGCTGGATATACACTGCACCAGATTCCCTCCGACTGAACAGATGCCGACTGACAGCGCAGACGATTTACTTTGTTAAACTGCACAACAAACTCAGCCCCCCGGTGTGCATCTGTAGGTCATTTCAATAATAACACAGAGAAAACAGTAACTGCTTCCCTTAAGGAAGACTTCAAAGTTTTCAAATTAGTTCAGCACTATTGCGAAATAAAAGAAAAAATCAAAATAATGAGAGACGATGATCTCTAACCTTTACCCATGCTCCCATTCTCTAGTGTGATTTGACAGAAATGGAGGAGGTGACTAGATGAAAAACTGTTGGCTGATTGCATCTACCAAGTGACGGCCAAAAATAAGGCAGCAGCCTGACAGACAGCAGAGGTTAGCACCTCTATTTCTCCAAAAGTGCGTCAAACACACACTATCCATTTGTGAGAAGTATTGATTGCGGCTTTGCATGTCCGTCACATAAGGTATTTGTTCATTTCCAGTGCAGACTCGGTTCAGGTATGAGATTGCTGTCAAATATGTGGCCGAAACGCATTTGGAATGCACAGAAAGGTTGCAAGATAGTGTGCTAAAGTGTTATTTTCCCCAAACCGACGCATTTTAAGGCTGTTGGTAAGACTGGGTCTCTTTCAAAATGCAGAGGAAGTTGAAACCATCCAGCACAGCAATTTGACCTATAATCTACAAAAAAAAATGCCGTGTGTAGTGTTTGTGCTTGCTCCAAGCTGCACAGCTTAAATGTGTTAATTTGCAGACCTGCACCATGTTTGAGGAGAGAGATGGCCCACAGCACAACTGTATCCCAGATGATCTCGCTGAAAAGAGTCAGGGTTTATAGGGCTGCGAGCACTTGATCGCGGACCAGAGCTTTGGAGGTATCCAGAAAAAACATCAGTGGATTTTAGGTCAGTCCCTCTGCTGCCCCACATGGAGAGGAGGCCAAGAGCCTCTCTTTGGCCTTTAATGTTTAATCAATAAAACCCACCCAGCTCATGACTACAGGCTAAAATATTTTGGCTGAAAAAACCTGCATGCATCTGAAAAATGTGACAGAGAAAGGTCGATAGATTTTCTTCTCTCTGCAGGTGTGATTGATTGTAACTGACCAGCGCTGGCTGATACAGGATGAAAAGAGCTCAGCTATTCATTAAAACACATCAGGAGGAGAAAATCTAGAATGAAAGAAGATGATAACAGATTAGACAGAAGAGAATCTTGCTAAATCTGACCTTTTCTACAGCATATTCTTTTTCTACTGCACTCTTTTGTCTCCTCGGTTTTGCTGCTTGATTTTTTAACACACTCTCAAGTATTTCATACAGCTATTTTTCGTTTGCGAACGTTGGCGTCTGGATGTAAACGTGTTTCCTCTAAAAGTAGCTCTCGGAATGGACAATTTTATTCTCGTACGTCACTATTAGCAGTGGAGAAATGGAGCTCAGAATAGAGGATTAATTATGAGGGTTTTGTAGTACTTTACTGAACACAGCTAGAGCCCATTTAAAGACTTAGTGAGCTGGGGACTTTCCAAAAGTCGCCCATTTAATCTTTTCCATGAGAATGCTTTTTTCCTCCTTCAAATTTAACATATACATACGGTTGCTGCTGTCTAATTATAACTATACACCAACAAATGAATCGCAGTCACCCACACAAACATACACACAAGAGAAAGCAATGATCAAAGCGAGCGTGTCGCTCTAAAAGGCCTGCGTTAGACTCATTTCACTAAAGGCTCTTAAAACCTACTTAGCGGGGAAGAAAAAAAAGGGAAAAAACACACAAAGCATTAGCCCTCAGAATGCCAGGAATATGTTATTGTTGTCTTGATTGTTTCTGTATGCATATGGAACGCTGCAGATCTGTTCGGCAAATCCAAAGCTCAGTGATACATTTACTGTCACACTGTATAAAGACGCATATCCGTTTTGTAATACTGACCCACATTCTACACACTGGACCCAGTGTACCCAATGTGACGCTAAAATCAGCAAGGCACTCTAGGCACGGAGAAGATACAGTTTCATTTATTTTTAACTATGAAATTAAGCATAAAATATTAAGCAAGGTTTACTATACATTTACATACTGTCACTGTTATAAAAAAAAGCAGTTTTCATGAAAAAAAAATGGAGGATGGTCAGAAAAACCTTGTCCTAACTAAAGAAGAATCATTGATATAAACAAACTAAAACTGTGACTGTGCTGGGATTTCACACTTTTAAAAAGAAATATCAGCATATCTATGTTTTCTGGAATAATGTGAGGTCTTTGCACATTTACAATGTCCCCTGCTGAAAAATACTCTTTCACTGGGGACTGAGATGGCTGGTGTGGAGAGGTAAGCCATTCCTAAACCAGAGAGCAGTACAGAGGAGGTCAATAGGCCCTCTGCTCCAGGGGACTGGCCACTGGCATAAAATACTAATTATATAATTACTAATATAGGAGTTGAAGATGATTATGAAGGTGTATAATTAATGTTACTTGAATACCAGTGTGATACACTTATGAAGAGAAAATCTTGAACATTTTTAAATATTCACTAATAATAAGCAAATTATTAAAATATAAATTAATTTGAAAAGGAGAGGGTAAAAATAATCTAATACCTGCTTCTGTAACAGAACAACTTTCTCTTTCACTATGACAGGGTATGTACAGGAATCAGAGATTGAAATGCAATACCTTTTTAAGACTCTTTGCATAAATTAAGACCTCATCACCACTTCAGATTTTAACCAGTAACATTGCCGACATTTTAACTTGCAGTGTTTATTTATTTTTATTAAATTGACTAAATTCTGATTGCAAGAAACGAATCCTAAACTAAAATTATATTTATATACTGATTTAAAATGCTAATCCAGCAGGTGGTGCCTTTACAACAGCAGATTTAACAGTGTTTCCCTGGTTACTGCAGTAAACAAAGCAGCCTGATGACAAATCTAGCAGGATTTGTTTGATTTCATAAACTACACAGCATCCCAATGTTAAAAAAAAATTAATTCAGGCAAATATTAGCATACTGATACATAATTTAATACTTTGTAAAATAGCATTTAAGACTTTTTAATACTTTTTAAGAGCCTTACATTTCTCTAAATTGGTTTATCAATTTTTAATTCTTTTTAAGACCCCGCGGACACCCTATATGAAAACACTGATGCACCATGTGATCGTAGCAAGCGGAGCTGCAAATCATCCGGTTCACGTGGTTTGGCTTATTAATAATTTTCTTTGCGTATAGATGTCTGTGACGGTAGTTTTTCACTGTGCTGATGGTTTATGTGCATCATATTCGTTCTGTTAGTTTAAGTAAACGTCATTTCAGAGTACCTGCACACAGTTTGTGTTTTGTCTGGTGCACTTCACCACTGTCACTTTAATCTCTCACTTCACCTATTGCTCGCTGCTGATGTGCAGGTAAAGTGAGTTTGCACATGTTAACACAATGCCCTCTCTGTTCAAAACATGTATCACGATTCGTTCAACCTTTTACCGATTTGAATCGGCACATATTTGAATCGATTTTCAACCAGCTCACAGTGAATCATTACATCCCTAATTTTTACATATGTTATTATTTTACTGAACATAAACTTCTGCATCCTGTCATGATTTGATACCATCCATTAGAGCATGCAGAATCTAACTCTAAGACATTTTGTTAAGAAAATAAGGTTGCCGAAAGACATATTACAAGCTTTAAAAATACTTATCATTATAAATATTGTTCCTATAGTGGCGAAGTGGTTAGCACTGTGGCCTCACCGCAAGAAGGTCACTGGTTCGAGACCTGTGTGGGCCAATTGGCGTTTTAGTGTGGAATTTTGCATGTTCTCCTCACGTTTGCGAGGGTTTCCTCTGAGTGCTCCTGTTTCCCCCACAGTACAAAGACATGCGCTGACTTCAATAAAGTAAATTGGCCTGAGTGTTTAAGTGTGTGTGTGAATACGAGAGTGTATGGGTGTTTCCTAGTACTGGGTTGCAGCTGAAAGCATCTGCTGGGTAAAACATATGCCGGAATAGTTGGCGGTTCATTCCCCAGTGGTGACCCCTGATAAATAAGGGACAAAGCCGAAGTAAATGAATATTGTTCCTCACATTTGTAAATTTGCTTATCTGGGGGATATGTTAACACATTTAACAGACATTTAACTCTCCGACTCTGGTTTCTAGAAAGAAACTGAGATTTTCCCATTTGTAGAGATAATTATCAATATTGACTGATGTATCGCCCAGTTCTTCATGTAGTCAACAGAAAGTCTAAAGGGGACCATCAAAATAAAGTGTAATCTCTCTCTCAAGGTAATTCCAGGACAAATGCCTTGAAGAAGAAATACAATGCAAGACACGTTGCAACACTCTCAGTCTACACATGGAAATGTCAGTTTAGGTGCATCTCCAAATAATTTCATTGGGCTAGGCTCTAACATTTACCAAGCAGCAGAACAGAAAGCCATAATAATCTAGTTCTAAAGGTATATGAGCATTGCCTCTTCATCATGACTTTCATTAGATCGTGCCTCAGTAAATTCTACAGGGCAACAGATCAGCCATGCAGAAATGCCCTGGCTGAATTAATAGGTAAAAAACCCAGCCTGAGTTTCTAATATGAGATACCGTAAAAAGAAACTAACATCCGTTTTGAACAGGCTACAGAATGTACTATTCTCCCTGTAATGAAGTATTGCAGTACATACTAAATTGGCTTTCGCCTTTTCAAGTCAAACCGCAGTGCAACATTTCAGGAAAGACAAAGTCAATGTGTTCAAATGACAAAATGACCCCACAAGAAAAATGAAGAGTTACCGGAACTAAACGGTGTGAGTGTCATCAACAAACTAGCATGGAGAAATCCACCACGGAATCACTTTAACACCACAAGTGAAGCAGGGGACAGATTGATTTTCTCCATTTAGGTGTATTATCTTGCAAACCCATGGGTCGTATTGGGCAAGTAGCAGACATCAACTCTCTGAGTAGCTCTCAAATAGAAACCAATACCACAATTTACTTAACCGTAGAAGTAAAAAATAAAAATAAAACAGGTAATCCAAGCTAATTTTGTCTGACCTTACAATACTTCATAGAGGGATAAATAAAAACATCTCAAAGGGTATACTTTACATTTCAACTATTTTATTTTATTATAAAAAAAGGCATATTTCTGAGTGACAATATCTACAAAAATATGTGCTGTTGTTGTTTTTTTTTCTTTGTGAGGTGAAACATCCATATCATTCTGTTTAATTCAGTTAAGGTTAGAGTTGAGAGCGTAAACATCCATAACAATCTGGTGCATTATGTATACCCTTGAGTTTTTTTGCATGATATATGACGTTCCATTATTTGGACATGTCATTCTGCATGTTGAGCTCCAAGCCGAGTGTGTGTGTCCTATCTTTAGCACAGGACGAGATAAACACTACAAGCTGACAGATTGCTATCCTAAAACAGCACTCGGCTAAATAAGCTGACTGATAGTTTTGACCCCAAAAACATGGCCTTGTCTTTGTTCTCTCATATTCGTGGTCACAGACTCATCTCGGCTGATCTACCTGCCGCTGTTATTTGATGTCTGCTAAACTAGGCTGGGTCAAGGCCAAATATGCTTCTGAAAATACATTCTGACACAAAGCATCACGCTGTTTTTAGATAGAACTCTCAGTGTTTGTCTGATCAAGAGCATTATCTGGTCTTTTCAAACAATGCTAGAAAAATCGCAGTTACCAAAGCAGCATCACTGTCTGGATAAAATGAACTCCTTTGAGATCAGAAACAACACCCTATGAACAATGTATCAGTTATGGGGCAAAACAGCAGTGGGGAGTTTCAAAGTCCGTGAAGAACGAGCTGAAAAGAGAGAGAGACAAAGATTTCTCACACTTAGCAGATAAACCAAGCCAAGCCTGAGGACTTACCAGAGGGTCAAATAAACAGGACAAATAAATAAACTAAAATACTTCACTGAAGCCAAAATAATGACATTAAAATGTGACATTTGCGAAGAAAACAGACAATTTTGTCAATACATTCATCTATTCTCCAAATGGCTTATTCTCTGTAGGGTCCCGGCTTCTCAG
Organism: Danio aesculapii; assembly: GCF_903798145.1. Classification (NCBI taxonomy): domain Eukaryota; kingdom Metazoa; phylum Chordata; class Actinopteri; order Cypriniformes; family Danionidae; genus Danio; species Danio aesculapii. The sequence goes on along the minus strand of NC_079441.1, from coordinate 41,419,710 downwards.
GGGAAAGGCATCGAACAACCTGAATTGATGGAAATTGTTAATTGTTCCTACATTTTCATGCTTTCAGCATATAGGCAAGTTTTGAGTCATTAGCAACTCCTACATACTATTGATCCCACGATGACCTGCACGCCAGTCAATATGACCCTGTTAAGCCCTGGTATGTTATCACTAATATGTTTGTGCAGCTTAATCTTCACTACTATGCTGTCTACCTAATGATTTAGATATTGTAGTATCTTGTTATCTCTAAGCCTGTCGCAATTTTTTTTTTTTTTGTTGTACGATATATTGCGATTAACGATATTATTGTAATTTTAGGACCATTTTACGTCACTCCTTATATAACGCCAGAATGGGATTATAATATTATCGGAACGCAAATACACTCAAAGAACACAATATTTTTTTCTTAAGAATATCTCATTTAATTATAGTAATTTTAACAATTTCATAATTAGACATTGGAATCAGAATGTGAAAACGCATATCCTAAACAAATAATTAATGATAAATGTTAACAAAAAAAGTGCAAGGTAAAAAGTATCAGAGGCTGAGATATCTGCTACCAGATCTATTTCCAGTTGTCAGACACCCACATGATAATATAATAAAGTCATTTATAGTAAATACTCTAGTGTTTTTTAACCATACTGACACTGACACCTCGAATAGAGATAGAGATGTTGCACAATTGCTAGCCCCCCGGTTTATTTTTTTCCCAATTTTATCTTTGCCTTGATGACTAAATAATATTTGACTAGATATTTTTCCAAGACACTTCTATACAGCTAAAAGTGACATTTAAAGGCTTAACTAGGTTAATTAGGTTAACTAGTGGGGTTAGGGTAATCAGGCAAGTCATTGTAGAACGATGGTTTGTTCTGTAGACTATTAAAAGAAAATAGCTTAAAGAGCCTAATATTTTTTACCTTAAAATGGCCTTTAAAAAAAATTAAAACTGCTTTTACTCTAGCCTAAATAAAACAAATAAGACTTTCTCCAGAAGAAAAAAATATTATCAGACATACTGTGAAAATTTCCTTGCTCTGTTAAACATCATTTGGGAAATATTTAAAAAAGAAAGAAAAGAGGGGCTAATAATTCTGACTTCAACTGTATATTGCATCACCAAAAATGATTGAGGTCATGTCCATGTGTTGTGTTACAAGTCAATATATTGATTATTGTCACAGGCCTAGTTATCTCAAATCATTTAATAGGCAAGTTAGTCAAATAAGGTTCTTTTGCTCACCCAAAGTTCACCCAATATTGGAAATCCCATTGTTTACTTATTTACATTTATCAGAAATAATAACGTTACAGATTTGGAACCGTGTGGGTAAATAACGACAGAAGTTTCATTTTTAGATAAAGTGTCTTTTTTTAGTCTTTGCAGGTATGAAATTCTTTGCAAGGCTCAGGTAATGCCTGTAAAAGAAAGATATGTTTTTTTAAATTAAATGCAGCAAAAATGGCTGAAGTTAGTTATTGTGTCTTTAAAGTCATTGTATTCATCACAGCCGACTTCTTTCCCCTTAGCTGATCCCTTGCAGATACGATCGCAGGCCTGAAGCAGTCATCTTTCTTACCGAGGCGATGCAGTGCCATCTTGTGTAAGAAAATGCAGCTCACCTCTTAAATTCCAAGCTAACTCCTCTAGCTGTCTAAAACCTGAAACCTCACAATAGGCTGAACCATGCGGTATCATCAAACATTTGGAGTTTTTTTTTTCTTTTTGTAGTGCTTGCTCCTTTTTTTTTTTAAATCTCATCTTGAGACATCAAACATTTGGGGATTTTCCTCTTATCTTGCTCCCATTCTCTCCTCCTGATCCGATACTGCATTATGAGGTTTTTATGAAAGAAACACTAGAGCTTCAACGTGTTTTGCAGGAATGGTAATAGCTGTGGCTGGGAAATGAGAAGATAAGGAGCATACATTAGGGCTGTGGTTATACGGTACGCATGTTTGCCTTGTTCTTTCGGTTGTGGCGTTTCCCAGTCGTTATGCTGTAGTGTCTATGTGTGTGTGTGGTGATAAATAAGATGTATTGCATTTCCCTGCGGATCAAGTGGATGGAAAAACCTAACTGGAATTAGATCCGCAGTTATCAGGTTCAATTCAACAGGGTAGAAGGAAACATTTCGGACCCTTTCTGTTTCTGCCCTGTATCTGCGGCACAGCACCTCAGTAAATCAGGCTTAAGGATTCACGCCGCTGATGGACTCTTTCAAAATATTATCACAGGCCTGCACACACTTTTACGCAGGATTGCACTCTTCATCGTATGTACAGTAACGCTGCAGCGGCAGGGCCATTTACATGAACAGCCGAGTCCTGCCAGACACAGGTCACGTTTACTGCACCCACGTAAATATTTATGCCTTACAACAAATGCACTCCTTGGCAGTGCCCGCTATCAAATCGATCCAAAGCATCAAAACCAAATTAGGAAGAAGTGAAGAATCTGGCCGAGGCACCGCAGTTTGCCTGCACTCCAAAATTTAGCCATTTTGTTTTCACTTCAGATGGTGGAAGGAATGACCGTGATGAGATCATCAGCTCAAGGTTAATATGAAGAGGAGTTGGTGATATGCAGCTCCAATCTAGGCCCACTCAGCGCTGCTGCCTTTTCATTTCTAGTGTTCATCTTGTTATCTGTAATTGTTAAGGGATGAGAAGACCAAGGCCGGGGCATTGGTTGATAAGCATTTGTGTGACAGCTTTGCAAATTGATGCTTATGGTCCAGTGCTGAAGGCTGCCGGCTGAGGATTGTGGGTGGGGAAGTGAGCTGCCCGGGCATAAGACAATACAATTATGAAAATGATCCATTTCATAATGTGTCTTTTAAACATTGACTGATCATATAGTTACAGCAGCGGTGGATGCAATAAGCGAACGGCAGAATGGAGTCTATTTGCCTGGCGAACCTAAATGTAAATATAATGAAGAAAGTGTGCACACTGAAGAGAGGGAGAAAGAGAGAGAGTTTAAAGAACATTGGTTTAAAATGTTCTCATTTCATAGCCACCTCAGATTGGCAATAAGCGCTACCAATGATGTTTTATTCATCTACATAAGTGAGAGTCAAGGCAGTCCCTGCTGAAATATTACAAATTATCATTTATATTGCTTCATTTTGTTGGTGGTGGAGAGCGGCTCTTTTTAGATCTGGTGTAAAGGAGACTGGATAGAACGGCTCAGCTGCGGTGGGATGGAGCTGAGGTGGAGTTTTAGAGGTCATGGACACGACAGTGGGTTGGTGTTGAGGAGATCATTGAGGGCCGAGTTCATTCATACACAATTTACTAGATACAATAGATTTAAAAAAAAAAAAAAAAGTCAAAATAATAATAATGATAATTATGCCACGCTGGAAAGTCTTATTGTCTTATAGTCTTTAAGTATTAATGAATGGGTCTCAATCCTGTTTGAGTTTTTTTCAGTTTCAGTTCACTTTATTCAGTTTGAAAAAATATTGGAAACCTGTAACCACTGGCTTCCGTAGTATTTTATTGTTCTTCTATGGAAGTCAGTGGTTACAGGTTCTAACATTATTCAAAGTGTCTTCTTTTGTCTTCAACAAAAAATGGAAACTCATAAAGATTTGAAGCCACTGAATAAATGGTGAGTGAGTACACGTTTTTATTTTCTTGTGCAACATTGACAGAACTGTCCACAAAATAGCTTACTTAACATTGTTTATTGACAAAAATCAATATCTATCAATATATAATATAATATAATATAATATAATATAATATAATATAATATAATATAATATAATATAATATAATATAATATAATATAATATATACGCTTCGGGTGCTCCGCTGCTCCTACAAATCCAAAGACATGTGGTACAGGTGAATTGGGCAAGCTAAAATTGTCCATTGTGTATGAGTGTGTATGGGTGTTTTCCAGTGATGGCTTGCGGCTGGAAGAACAACCGCTGCGTAAAAGATATGCTGGATAAATTGGCGGTTCATTCCGCTGTGGCAACCCCAGATTAATAAAGGGTCTAAGCTGGAAAGAAAATGAGTTAATGAATAATATAATATAATATAATATAATATAATATAATATAATATAATATAATATAATATAATATAATATAATATAATATAATATAATATAATATAATATTCATTCATTCATTTTATTTTTGACTTAGTCCCTTTATTATTCCGGGGTCACCACAGTGACAGCACATGTTCTACGCAGTGGATGCCATATATGCCATATATGATATATTTTATATCTGTCAACATCTAAAAAAGTGTTTTAGGGTTTCATAACCCTTAAAAAATCTGATTAATTCACATTTAATTTCAGTTTTGCTTTCTTTGTAGCTCAGCAATTAAACAAACAAAAAGTTATGTTAAATTAGACATGATTCTCTGATCTCTTCTCTTATTGTTTGGCGGGCCAAATCAAAGGTTACCTCCGGACTAGTTTTGGCATCTCTGGTTTTGACGTACCGCATCAAAAACTTCTCCACCAATCAAATCGCTACTTTTGTTCATGTGCCCGGAGCTGTTAAAGTTACAGTAAACACCACTTGGAGGAGCTCAAAACAGTGAAGGTGATTTCAGTTTCACTTTCATTTAATGAAGAAGATGACGCACCAAGGCACAATGAATGTGGAGCTGTTTTTTCATTGGTGTATGAACACAAAGAGCTGTATGATAACAGCAACTACAATAATGTCAGTAGGAGTGTAAAGTAACATATAGGATTTGATGGTGAGTTTAATTTCCCTTTTCTTTCATGTCTTGCAAGTTCATTAAATGCCATCTAATGTCAGGGGTGATTTTGCATGTTCACTCTGCTCAACACAGATGAAAAATCACCTAGGTTTTAATGCAGAAAGATGTCTTGAATAACGCTGATTATAAATGGTGTGTACAAGCCTTTAAACTGCGAAATATTTAGATTAAAAAAAAATAAAAAATAAAAAAGACTGTGCATGCTTTATTCCTTGACAATAAATGCCAGATTATACATTTTTAAATTGTAGCCTAAATATCGAACCATGTTTTGAAGTGATGATAGTTATTCCTACTGATCCAGAATGCAGCAGTGAGAGTGCTCTTTACTGAGACAAAAAGATCCCGTCACACCTCAAATCAAACTCAATGATGTTAGCCAATAAAATGACCACTGGTTCTGCACCCCATTAGCTAAACTGTCTACTTAAATGTTGTGTGCCATCCAGAAACTTGCTTTGTGGTGCCATCCCAGAGGCACAAAATCACTTTAGAAAACTTTCAGCTTCACCGTTTCCTGCTGGTGGAATTACTTGCCCAATCCCAATATTTAAAGTTGTCGAATCACAGTTGGTTTTCACAGTGCATAACTATCTGGGGTAGCATTCAGTTGCCGTGGTGTTCACACTGCACAATGGATCAGTGACAGGAGGAAACTCACTGCATGACTACAATAAAGAGCAATCACCGACCACACTGTCTGACTGGCAAATGCTCATGAGAAATGAAACACAGGCTCACTTGGAAAATGTGCCCTAGTGTACATTTTTGAGAACTGAGAAATAGGTGCTCACAGGTACATATGACTGCATTTTATGTGCAAAACTGCTGACTGCCTACCTCTGTATAGACGGCTATTCTGGCGTTATTGATTTAGGTGGTTGTTCACTGTGAATGGCTTCAGATTTGGGACATGAAGTAGAAACAAAGGAACACGAAAAACAGTTCCAAAAAACCCAATAAAAAGCAATGTTAGGTCACAGTTAAAGCATGTAGCCGTGATGGCCTTTCTCTTCTAGTTTGCTTTTGAAAACACTATTGGTTGGGTTTAGGGAAAGGAGGTCGGTTGGTCAGTCGATATCAAGTTGATATATTATGCATGACAACAAGCCAACCAGCTTCTCTCACAAACGCACACAAGATCATTAATATTTGCAGAAATGTATACAGCGGCCTCTGGTGGATTTAAAAAAATGAAGAGAAAACGTGCCCCATTAACGTATTTGAGCTTGTCAAAAATGTATGCAGCTCCCTCTAGTGGACTTGTGAAAACAAAATCTGCAAGACAACGTAGTCCAGGGTAAATATTTGTCGGTTCTCAAAAATGTAGTCCTGGGCACAGATATACAATGAGCCTGAATTGGAGAAATTATAAGGAAATAACTCAAGATCATACGTGAGATCTTAGTTGAGAGTAAATTGTGCAATGTGCTGCTTCTGTTTAATGTTATTACAAAGTATATTTATTCTAATATTGTGGTCTATAACTCCTCCCTGAACATCTCGCTTCATTTTATTTGGGTCTTTTTTTATTGGCTGTAGGTCCGATAGGAGTTTTTGTTGGCCAATGTCTTTTTCAGTCAGAACATGGTGTGATTTTAAAATCACTGACAGGTTTAGATATTTAGGGTTCGTTTACAAAATCAAATTTTCAGCCACAAACAGGAATTTTGTTGTGAGATTTGCCTATTTGTGTACATGGCAATAGAAAATGCTTAAATCTGAAAACATCAGAAAAAGTGGACATATTTTTGAAAAGGCTTCTGTTGTTGTGTCCATGTAAACACCCGAAAACAAGAGTCCACGAAGACGATAACGCCCCATTCACACTAGGCACCAACATCAACGCTTCCCATTCACTTTGAATGGGTGACGTCAGGCATTGCCGAACTGCACTGTGAATCCGTCGGCGCCGCTTCAGTGGCATTGCTCGCTGCAGAAGTTGGGAATTTCTCAACTTTTCAAGCGGCATGGACGGGTCACCCAATCAGATTGCTTTATGCAAATACACCAGCTCAGACAGCAGCCGATTAAGACTAATTTCATTGGCTGAGGCTGCTATAACAATCGCATCAGCCCCAAAATCAGACATGCCCTCTGTCAAGCGTTGACGCTGAAGCCCCATGTGCAAGAAATAATGTACCATGATTGCCAGATTCAAAACTTTGTAGTGCTAAAAACCGAGGTTCTGCCTAGCCAAAGACAAAGAAAGAAGACGGAACTGTACTCCATTCAGCTCTTCTGATAGCTGTTAGCCAAAGATGTCTGCAGTTGGCATTAAAAGCAGTGTGGTGTACGGTAAAATTTAAGTCGAATTTGGCATCCTACCGCACAACATGACATGTTTGCTATTGCAACCAGTCTTTTTTTTGCAACCAGTATGCGCGGTTGGTAATTCCCCAATAATATTGTATATAGTAGTATACATGTACATACAATTTGTCAATTTGTATATTTGCATTCACTACTTACTTCTATTATTGCATATATTAAATTCTGTTTTTTGTTCTGTCTCTGTAATTCTGTTGCACTGTAGAAGCTGTCATGAAAACAAATTCCTTGTGTGTGTGAACATATCTCTTTCTGATTTCTGATTCTGATTTCTAACAGCAGCATTTCCTGTTCTGTCTCAGTTCAATCTACATTTCCCTTAATTATTAATAAAAAAAACATGTTAAACTAACTAGAACTGCCACAGCACCCACCTACCGTTGCTCTGTTGTTGACCTGATCACTTCTAAGGTCTTCATTTGCTTTGAATAAAAGCATCTGCTAAAAGATTAAATGATCATCACAACCTAATACTATGCAACAAAGCCAGCAAACCATAATGTAGTCCTTTCACATATTTCTCCCAATTGATCTTGCCACATTGAAAAGGTTAAGCCAAGGAGACCTACTAAGCCCAAAACTCTTAACAGCAATCTCACTCTCGTCCACCTATGCAAACATGACTCATTCCACAGCTGCATCCAGTCATTTAACGAAACCTCTCAATTCGGTCCTCCAGCATGCAATACGCACAGCCAAGCAACAACAGAGCACTTCAGACTAAATTAGTCTCTTCACTTTTATGTGGACGAGGCAGGGGACAACAGACGACAGGAGACCAGGATGGTGCACTCCTATTGAAACAGGTCTAGGATTATAGATTTTATTCAGAGAGATAAAAACATGAGATCAAGCTGCGTACAGCCGGGATATACAATCACAGAACAGAGCTGTCCTGCTTAAAAGAAACATGCATTGGCGATGGCTTGGAAAAAATGGAGGCAAAGCAAAGTGTGTGGGTTAAATAAAGGTTTGTGTTGCCAGAGGGGACAGGGTGGTAGCAGCGATATATATCACCCAGCAGATATTTCGCCTCTGAGCCTCCTGGGATGGAGAATCTGTGACTCTGCATGGGCGGCGAGTCCTGTTTGATGGACAGTGCTGTGACAGGTGGTGTCATGCAAGCAGTGTGTGGCGGCTGTGGGCTGGGCAGGAGGTGATAAACTCTGTCACTTTTCCCAACTTCCAGCGCTGATGAGAACGGCATCTACAGCTGTTCAGCCATTACCATTTCAGAGTCTCCACCTGCACTGGGCTTATGATAACCAACAGCTGGTTAGCCTGATAAACCAGCATCTCCTCTGGCCATAAAAGCAATTCTGAGCATTGCTTTGCAGTTGATATACAGAGCATCTGAACACCGTGCTTGGGCAGTGTGTGTGTGTTTTGTGTGTCTTTCAGTTTGTGCGTGTGTTGTTGTTTTAGGCAGTGGTGGGGGGTGTCTCTGCTACAGTAAAAGGTCATGGGTAATAGTTTTGAATGTGTGGAGGACTCCTGCAAATCCGGATGTGTCGTGCTGAGCTGATGGCCTTGTCACTGTGCCATGAATAGACCTGCCCCTCCCACAGAACACACACACACACACACACACACACAGACACATACAAATATTTCCATTTAAGCAGAACAAGAATAAGCAGGGAAAATAGAGACTGAGACTGACAAAACAACAATGGAATGAATAAAGGAGAGAATGAAGAATGAGATGAAGCGAAGAGGGGAAAATGGGGATGGATAGATGGATGGATTCAACAAACTGAAAGAAAAAAGAATGAAAGAAAGGAATAAGAGAAGCAAAGAAAGAAGGATAAGAGAAATGGAAAATGAAACAAAGACATGGAATATACAAATGGATGAAGGAAGTGTGGATTAGAGAGAAAATATTTAACAAAACAAGAAAATATGAGAGGAAGTATAAAGAAATGGAGGATGGAAGGAAGGAAGGAAAGAAGGAAATAAAGAAGGAAGGAAAGACAAGTATTTACAAATTAACAACTGGAAGGACATTTGATGCTTGAACTAATGATGGATTGATGGATGGATGGATGGATGGATGGATGGATGGATGGATGGAGTCAACAAAATGGGAAAAAACAATGAAACGAATGAGAGAAGTTCGGAAAGAATGATAAGAGAAAGGGGAGAAAATGAATAAAAAACATGGATGGATGGATGGGTTCAACAACTTAAAAAAGAAGAAAGAATAAGAGAAATGAATGTGAAAAGCAAGGAAAGAAGTATAAGAGAATGGAATAAATCAAAAAAGAAACAAGGACATGGAATAAACAAATAGATGAAGGAAGGAAGGATTAGAGAGAAAATATTTATCAAAAAAAGAAAATATGAGAGGATATATAAAGAAATTGAGGAAGAAACGAAGGAAGCGGGAAAATAATTTAGAAATAAAGAAAGAGTGGGAAAACAACTGGAAGGACAGTTGATGCTTGAGAGGCAGGAGAAATGAAAAAGTGGTAAAATAGTGATGGAAAGAAGAGAGAATGAAAGAAAGGACAGGGTAAACTAATTATGAATGGATGGTCAGCAAAATGAAAGAAAAAACAATGAAAGGAATGAGAAGCAAGGAAAGAATGATAAGAGAATAGGAAAAAACTAATAAAGAAAAATGGATGGATGAATGGATGGATGGATTCAACAAACTGAAAAAAGAAAATGAGAGAAGGAAAGAAGGATAAGATAATGGCAAAAAAGAAAAAAGAAACAAGTACATGGAATAAACAAATGGATGAAGAAAGGAAGGATTAGAAAGAAAATATTTAACAAAATAAGAAAATATTAGGAAGAAAAAAGGAAGGAAGGAAGGAAGGAAGGAAATAATTCATTTTTAAAAAGTGGGAAAACAATTGGATGAAGAGAGAATGAAAAAACAGAGGAACAAGGAAAGGAATGAGAGAAGCAAGGACAGAAGGATAAGATTATGTGAATGGATGGATGGATGGATGGATGGATGGATGGATGGATGGATGGATGGAAAGTGTCAAGGAAAGAAGGATAAGAGAATGTGAAAAATCAATAAAGAAACATGGATGGATAGATGGATGGATACTAAACTAACAAAGAAAGTAAGAAAAGCGTGAATGGAAGAAAGAAAGAAAGAAGGAAGGAAGGAAGGAAGGAAGGAAGGAAGGAAGGAAGGAAGGAAGGAAGGAAGGAAGGAAGGAAGGAAGGAAAGAAAGAAAGAAAGAAAGAAAGAAAGAAAGAAAGAGAGGAATGATGAAATGAAACAGACTGAACAAATGAATGAAGGAAGGATGAAAGAAGCGGGTGAATGGAGGAGAGACGAGATAAAGAAAAGACTGGAAAAAAAAAGAAAGGATGGAGTGAAGGAAGGAAGGTACGAAAGAGAGTGAATGGTGGAAATGAAGGAGGAGAGTTAAGCAGTTTGAACAAACCAAGGAAATAAGGAAGAAAGAAATGAAAGGGGGAATGAGAGAAAGGTGAATGAGTGAAAAATGAAGACAAAATTGAAGGACGAAAGAAAGATTGAAAGCTCTTTGTGTCCTACTGAATGTAGGAGTGAAGTAACTCACAGAAGACTGCCGGATTCAGTATCTGCTGGGGATTCAGCCATGATGCAAAAAGCTCTCGTCTAATTAGAGCACATCCCCGTCCCATCCGGAGCTCATGCAGGGCAGCTCTGCCCGATCCACCTCTCCTTGCACTCAGTCTCTCTCTCCCTCTCTCTCTACCACTATCTTTTATCAGCAGCCATTTTCCTCCATCATCATTGCTGTAGAGTTTCAGGGTGTTATGCGGGGCAAAGCAGAAGCCTCCAGTTGTCTATGTCGTGTTCGATTTTATGTATTATTGACTTGAACAAAAACACAGAACCAACCCCAGCACTATCAAACATATCAGAGGGGAAAAAAGAAAAACAGAAAGAATGCTGTGATAATACACAAAGCTGAGAACGTGTTGTTTCATCTGGCTGTCATTGTTTAATGTTTTATATTACAGCTCATGCTTTTCGTCCTCAGTTGTCTTTGACACTGTGAGTAAAGCACATCAAACCAAGCGTGCAGGACGTCATGTCAATATGCTCTTTGTCATAGTCTTATTATTTTCCTGCAGCTCCGGTCTCGCTGGAACTCAGCCGTTTTAGAGCAATCTCAATGAATGACATTGTCTTCATTTAGATTTCCCTAAAAAAACCTTCCATTTAATTTTGAAATGAAAGTAGCTGTGAAGTTCCATTAGAGTGATTCGTTCTTAATTAAGTAGAAGACGTTTTTTTTTCATCAGCACTATTGTAAAATGTTATCAGTGCAGAGTTTAAAATGACCGAAGAGAAAAGACGACTGCTCATTTATCATTTTCACAATATGTTAGGACAAAATTTTGGGCAAATAAAAAATAAGAATAATTACAAAACAGAAAAACATTTTCTTGGCTTGCAACAGTTCCATTAATATAATATATACAAGTTTTAATAGAAAACCTCTTAACACCAAGGTTATAATAGTTTTGGATTTTCATTAGTTTTAGTTTCTATTTCTTTTTGACTTTTTGTTTACAAATTCAGTTAGTTTTAATTAGATTTTAGAGGTAGATTTACTAGTTTTTATTAGTTTCTATATTTTAATAATATATTTCTAAATAAGGATATTTGTTAGGTGCATAATTCAAAATCATCAGAATAAATATTGTATAATAAAAAGTCAATCATAAATTTTTTGAAACATGTATTCAGAGGACACATGACTACTATCATCTACCACTACCATCTACCCATCCTCAAATTCAAAGTCAACAGCCCACAAAATAGCAGCCTTAAGTAAAATATGTGTGCAAGGCTGCTTCTGAGGCTACACGGTAGTGATGGGAATCTTCCCATGTTAGGAGTCAACATACTAAAATTATGTAGTGAGTAATCATAATTTCAGTCAGTTAAAACATCACCATGATCTGAAAAATTCTTACAGTTAGGTTTTGCAACCCAACTGACGCATGATTTACTTATTTAAACTCCGTTACTCATTTCTGTTATAAAATTAACTTCCTTTTTTTTTTCCAGATCTTCTCATTTAAGCCTTCGGTTTACCCACGCTGCAGTTTCTTATGTTTAGTTCAGTTACAGCAGGCTCAGTGTTGCCAACTATTTTCAATGAAAAGGCGCTAAGCTCTGGCCATATTTGGCCAAAACTCGCTACATGTTGCTAGATTACCTCATACGTCAATTTGCATATTACTGACGTCATAAAGTTCTATCGTTTTAGTTTGTTAAACAGCCTATGGTTAATAAAGGGTTATTTATATATTTGCACTACACTTTATATATGTGTCAATTTTGTACTTTATATATGTGTCAATTTAACTAAATTTATTGCTGTTTGAAAACAGTATATCAATATAGATGTGTAGTGAATTTGCAGTAATCTCTCAGATGTAATAAACTCAAACAAGTTCCGAAACTGTCACTAAAATATCTGTGATTGTGAACAAGAAAAGAATAAACGGTCAAATTAAATTGTTCAAATAAAGGAGAAGCAGATCGCTTTGAGTTTACAATGGAAATACCTCTCACACTCCAGTTGCTAAATCATTTGTCGTCGATACGCAGAGGAATGATCTGCTCTCGGGCTGCAGGTGCGGACTGAGTACTTTGCTGTCTGTCTGTGCTCTGAGGCGGGGGAGGGGCCGACGGCATCACCCGCAGCTCGTTGAGAAGAGTAGGGACGGTACGGTACGGATACATGACAGTCTATAAAAATGTCCAGTAACACACAAAGTTGCTAGATTTGTCGCTAGTCACTTTTTTGAAAATATTTCACTAAGAGGGTCTGAAAAGTCGCTAAGTTGGTAACACTGAGCAGGCTGTCATGTACTGTTTGTGTTCGCTTCACTGAATCACGCATACGCAGCAGCTATCATCGATTTACCGCTTCTCAAATCTGATATCAGTGTACTGTTCTAATAACTAAAAAACAGTATATATTGGTTTATTTAGAGCCAGAGCGGGGTATCAGGCCAGTTAAAAAGTACTTTAAGAGACACGAATCGTTTGAAATGATTCAGTTTGATTTAGTGAACTAGTTCAACCAATTCACTTAGAAGATTCGGTTAAAAAAAAACAATTAGTTCACGATCGCAATCACTAAAACACACTATTATTAAAAAAGAACCATTATTGGGCACAAACATGTTAATGTAAAAAATTTAAGCATCTGCTCAGGTCGTATTTAATGTTGTCACTGTGCTGCTGTCATGCAGCAAGGATGACTGGAGGAGGACCGGCTCGATCTGGCCAATGGCAGCAGGATTACAGACTTTGAGGTCAAACACTTGCAGCGCGAAGTAAACAGATTTACTTCTAAAAGGCATACAGTAAAATTATGTATTAAATACATTTACAAAGACGAAAACGAAGGATGTTTTTGAGATAATTTTACTTCCAGTTAGTTTTGTATGTATAATACAGTTTTTAGTTAGTTTTAGTTTTTTTTAAAAACTAACATTTTTATTTTTATTTCAGTTAACGAAAATCTTAGTTTTCATTTTATTGTCCATTTTCGAAAACTATAATACCCTTGCTTAACACCTCTGCGATAATAATTATTCTCCCTTAACAACTAGCATTTTACCAGCAGACCATCACCATTATCTCGCTTCTCTTTTCACTCTCAAACCTCTGACAGCTGTAACGGCTCATATCAAGGTGTTGACCTCCAACGTGTCACTCCCTCTTTCGTTATCCGCATCTCTCCTTGTCCCTCTCCGTCTCCCCCTCCGCCTCTCTCTCCCATCCTCTCCTTTTCTTTCTCTCAGACCCTGTTATCTGCCTGCGATTCTCTGCTGATAACAATGTCTTTTATCTGCGGGTTACCTGCACAAAGGGACCTCCGAATTGATCAAATGCCAGGCGGCTGATGAGCCCTCAACAGAGTGCTTTTCCAAATCCCACAGGGCCAGAGGGGAGGGCGGACTAGGAGACAGGGACATGGCGTGCATGGAAAACACAACTCTGCTGGCTTGCCGGACCCCTGAAGCCATTAAAACGCATCATAAAAACAACAACAGCCACAAAAAAAAAACACTTCTGCTGTCATTCTCTCTAGATGTACACCCATTAGAGGCCTTTCCGGCTGCCTGCTGCGAAGCCTTTCGTAATTCGAAAGGGAAAACTCCCCCATGCAGAGAAAGATGGAGAGTAGAACATGCTATTAATTTTATAGTTACATATATCAAAGAGTATAATTGTGGAAGTTTGTTTCCACCATGAAAAAAAAAACATTAAATAGAAAATAATCAATTGCAACTTGTGTAAACACTACCTGACAAAAGTCTTGTCGCCTATCCAGGTTTTAGAAACAACAAATAATAACCTGATGTCTAGTTGATCATTTGGTATCAGAAGTGGCTTATATATAAGGCAAAGGGCTCTAAATTCGCTAATTTTAGCAAAATAAAATATTATTATGCCTTGATTTTTGATTATTTAATTAGGACAGTAAGGTCTGACTTAGCTTAGACAAAAGTCTTGTCATTTAACAGAAATAATGTACAGTATATAAATATAATATAAAGAATATAAAGTCATGGTGCAGTGGAAAAGGAATTTATATTGTGTATGACTCCCATGAGCTTAGAGGACTGCATCCATACATCTCTGAAATGACTCACATAACTTATTCATGAAGTCATCTGGAATGGCAAAGAAAGCGTTTTTGCAGGACTCCCAGAGTTCATCAAGATTCTTTGAATTCATCTTCAATGCCTTCTTCTTCATCTTACCCCAGACATACTTAATAATGTCTAGTGACTAGGCTGGCCAATCCTGGAGCACCTTGACCTTCTTTGCTTTCAGGAGCTTTCATGTGGAGGCTGACCTATGAGAAGGAGCGCTATCCTGCTGAAGAATTTGCCCTCTCCTGTGCTTTGTAATGTAATGGGCAGCACAAATGTCTTGATACCTCAGGCTGTTGATGTTGCCATCCACTCTGCAGATCTCTCGCACACCCCCATACTGAATGTAACCTCAAACCATGATTTTTCCTTCACCAAACTTGACTGATTTCTCTAAGAATCTTGGGTTCCTGCGGGTTCCAACAGGTCTTCTGCAGTATTTGTGATGATTGGGATGCAGTTCAACAGATGATTCATCTGAAAAATCTATCTTCTGCCACTTTTCTAAATGATCAACTAGAAGTCAAGTTATTATTTGTTGCTCTTACGACTGGGATCGACAACAATATTTTTGTTAGCAGTTGAAGTCAGAATTAGTAGGCCTCCTGAATTTTTAGCCCTCCAGTATATTCTTTTCCCCAATTTCTGTTTAATGAAAAGAAGATATTTTTTTAGTAAACTAGTATTCAGCCTAAAGTGCAATTTAAAGGCTTAACTAGGTTAATTAGGTTACTTAAGCAAGTTAGGGTAATTAGGCAAGTCATTTTATAATTTGTTCTGTAGACAATCAAAAAACATATTGATTAAGGGGACTAATAATATTGACGTAAAAATGTTTTTTAAAAAACTGCTTTCTCTAGTGGAAATAAAACAAATAAGACTTTCTTCCAGAAGAAAAAATGTTTTCGGAAATATTGTGAAATATTCCTTGCTCTGTTAATCATCATTTTGGAAATATTTGCAAATGAAAAAAAAATACACAAGGATTAATAATTTTGACTTCAACTATATATATATATATATATATATATATATATATATATATATATATATATATATATATATATATATATATATATATATATATATATATATATATATATATATATATATATATATATATAGTTGAAGTCAAAATTATTAATCCTTGTGTATTTTTTTATATAAATATAATAAATAAATATATATATAAATAAATGATATAAACATATAAATTATGTTTAACAGAGCAAGGAATTTTTCACAATATTTTCTAAAATATTTTTTCTTCTGAAAGTCTAATTTGTTTTATTTCCGCTAGGAAAAAAAGCAGCTTTTCTTTTTTTTTCAGAAATTTTTTCAGAAATTTCAGAAGAGAAAAAACAAAACTTGTAAGCCATTAAAGACAGACCAGTTCTGAGCTTAGAGGTTGTTAATTGATTGTACTGTAAATGATTTGTTATACAACAGTTCATATTTACTGAACTTTGTTTTAAAACAAAGCAGAATTTAACGGAATTCGTGGAAAAATATTAAATAAAGTTAGTCTCTCTACACTCATTATTTAGTCAAATATGTTTGTGTACAGTCGATTGATCAACAAACAAACAGAAGTCCTTTTTTTCCATATCTACAATCTAAAACATATATAGTTTAATTTTTCTTTAGTTGACAAGATTGTTTTATTTATTTAATCAAAATCAACTGCAAAACGTAAACTGACAATTTCAAAAGGTTAAAAAAACATAATTGGAAAAAAAGTCTGAATTACAAAACATAAACTTTGAATTATGGAGGAAAAACAGTCCAAATAGTGAGACGCAAACTAGGGCTACACAATATCTCGTTTCAGCATCGATATCGCAATGTGTGTGTCTGTAATAGACGGATTGCAAGATATGCAATGTTAAGTTGGAATTATAGTCAATCAACAATTGAGATGAGATTTGTAACGTATACCCATAGCAGTGTGAAACTTTGTCATTTTTATGTGTTTCAAGAAAGTGTAACACATTCGGCCACAATAACATAAAACATTTGTAACTTTAATGAAGAAAGATTTACTGATTTACTAATACAATGAAGTCTATACAATGTTATTTTACATTACTTCATTTGAATACTGTTTGACTCTCCGGAAAACCATAATGATCTGTTTATTTACTTTTTTCTTTGCCCTATTTTGATTATTCTTGCAATTTTTTTTTCATACATGATCACACCCTTACAAAACCAATATAAATGAATGATTTTTCACAAATAGAGCTATTCAAAACATCTAGTGAAATTGTTCTCATGTCGCAATATCCATCGCAGCAAAACAAAACATCACAATGTTAGATTTTTCAAATATCATGCAAACAGAATTGAGAGTGTGGAACAAGAAGATATACAGTAACACTACAATTACAAGTTTTTAATGTGCAATTCTGACATTTCAACTAAAATTTCAGAAAAAAATGAATAAAATATGGTACTAGATATAAGCCTTCAACCGTAATAGCACAGGGATAAAGGAGGGAACGTCATCCATAAGCTACCTAGAAACAGACAGCTGGGGATGGATCATACTGGCTTTTATATACCACCACACACTACGAATCCCCCTCTGTGTTTGCGGGAATGCAAATTTGTGATCACTTCCATTTGCTAGGTGTTGGAATATGTGCACACACGTTGCCTGTATATGTGCGCATGTCTCTGCGAATCAACTGTTCTTGTTTGGATCTGCCTATGCACCTGAGACTAAATATGCCTGGATATATTTGGACTAGGATGCGTGTTTCTGTTCAAAACACACCCCCTCACCTATATGCATCCACACAAACATGCACAGCTGGGCACAAACACTGCCAGCGAGACGTCTTTGACGAATTAAACCCCTCCACCTCACCTGTCATCTCACTAGTCAGCAGGGAACGAGCAGGCTTGCGAGTCTCTGGATGAAGCAACATCCTCATCTCCGGGTCCAGTCCTCCTGCACGCGGCTTTGGCCCGTGTTGTGCACTGACCCTCTCACAGCACCGACATAAATAACCCATGCTGGGTGAAAGGACTGCAGTGGCCACAGACGCTCTCGGGTATTCAGGCAGCAGACACTCTGCGGCAATATCCAGCACTTCGAGCTAAAAGCGGGGCTGAAAATAAGCTGAGTAGCGCTTTGGGTTTAATGTTTTGTTCTGAAGAGGAGCGAGGAGAACAGAACTGCATTATCATCCTTCATCTTTAAAAGCATATATTCAGATTTCTGAAAAAGGGCTCTATTAAAATAGACTAAAAGAGCAGTGGAATCTCAACAATACAGAACGTAATTTTCCTAATCTAGATCTGGGCTGGTTTCACTGTAAAATGAACTATCATTAAAACAAGACACATTTACTTGATGGGTAAAAGTGTGTAATGTAGTAAGACTTGTTTTCACAGAATATCTCTGGAATTAAGTGTATTTTCCCCCTCCCTCACACCCTACTGGCAAATTGTTATTTCCTTGCTTTGAGCGTAAATCTCATTAAATGTTGTTAGATTGTAGCTTTAAAAAGAGGAAAGAAAATTTGCGATAGGGTAAGAAAAAAGTCTTTGTGTTGTCATTTACTCACCCACACCACTCCAAAGCCATTTCTGTTTCTAACAGAATGAACTAAAAACAAGATATTTAGCAGGATGTCTGCTCTATGGATATATTGAAGTAAAAGAAAGAAAAAAAACATGCTGAGAAACCTTTTCTTCTACAAATAAATCCTAAAGTGCAACTAGACTTAATAGTCATTGTTCACTGAAAATCATCCTGCATGCTGTGTCCCTAAAAAATCTCATGTACTTCATATGCTATTCAACAAAGTTGTGACATTACTTGCGGTGTCCCAACCGTACTTGCGGTGTCACAACCCACAGTTCGGAATGTGAGCCGCGGATTACTAACCTTTTTGAACTTGTAGGTTAATCCAACATTTATAACAATTGCAGAGAGATCGGGAGGCAACATTCAAATCATGTGTATGAAAGCATTTCGGCTTTCCTGTAAAATATAATGATGACGGAAAAAGTTGTGGTGGGACTTAAATGCTTAATTATGTTATTAATCGGGTATATGCACACAGACTTTTAACTTCAGTCCGGTTAATTGTCATCCCATATAAAATTTTTGCGTTTAAGATCTGATTTCTTTAAAAAAAAAAACAGCAATCTTCACTGTCTGAGATATGATATAAAGTGGGTATCAGACCAAACAAGAAGCACTGCATTAAATTCTATTTTCTATTTTTAGTGTCATGTCTATAAAATATGGAAATTAACTTTATTCCAGTATTTTTAATGGAATTTTGGCACTAGCCTGCTGCAAATGACAGCGCCTGCGATTAAACAGTGTTTTGACTCTTTTTACACTGTAACAACCATAATGAATGCTTAAGTCTATTTAACTGAATGTATTGTAATTACTTTACAACATCGATGCTGTAAAAGGAACCTTATGAAATTAAAAATAGTAACATAAAAGCTTTCACCGAAAGTTTTTCACTTGCTGAAAACACTAGCACTAGTACATCTAGCCCATTAAAGGTGTTTTCTGTCACTGTTTGTTTAGTCAACATTAATGTATTCAGTGTAAAGCTGCACAATTAAACAATAAAAGATCGGGATCTCAATTCAAACTCGCACAACACGAATGATAACTGATAATGATTTGCATACGTTTATTAATCCTTCGAAGTGCTGCAATTAAATTTGTGTTTGATCGAGAGAGGTTCAGTATTAACTTTTTCAGTTAGTTACAAACTATCAAATAATACAGTACTGGAAAAACAGTTTATAGTTCAGATATAAATCACTGATGTTTATGGCAAACGTTAAAATCACAGTTTAATGGAACTGGACACTGGTGAATGTTGTAGCAATTACATTGTTTAACCAATAGGTGGGGCGACGAAGTGGAGCAGTAGGTAGTCCTGTCGCCTCACAGCAAGTAGGTCGCTGGTCGAGCCTCGGCAGGGTCAGTTGGCGTTACTGTGTGGAGTTTGCATGTTCTCCCTGCGTTCGCGTGGGTTTCCTCCGGGTGCTCCGGTTTTCCCCACAGTCCAAAGACATGCGGTACAGGTGAATTGTGTAGGCTAAATTGCCCGTAGTGTGTGAGTGTAGTGTGTGTGTGTGGATGTTTCCCAGAGATAGGTTGCAGCTGGAAGGGCATCCACTGCGTAAAAACGTGCTGGATAAGTTGGTGGTTCATTCCGCTGTGGCGACCTCGGATTAATAAAGGGACTAAGCGGAAAAGAAAAATAAATGAACCAATAGGTGGGAGCAAACAACAATCAAAATTATGCCACTGACAAGGTTTTCAAAAATGATCCACCTATATTGAAACATGAAGTTTTATGTGTGAATTGTTGAAGCATTAATTGAAAATAAATATGATCTTTTGTATAAGATTTTAGATTTCTATATTGAGCACTATTAGCAACAGTAGCAAAGATCATTTTTCGTATTGAATATCTTCCTTTTTTTCAGCTGGTTCTTTCTTGACTGATATTTGTATTAAAATTATAGCTTATAAATTAAGTTTTGTTTGTTAAAACCAATGGTTTTTGCAGTATCATTTTTGTATAAATAGAATGCAAATGACATTTTTATCCTCCTTTTTTGCTGATCCAGAAAAGGGTCCGATCTGTGAATCAATAAGCGTAGTGGGATCTGAACCTTGAGATTTGTGATGCGTTACACCACTAGACATCACAGGTTTAGAGTTTATTTCAGGAGTATGCGACAGCTTCCAGAAAAAATAGCCTTCAATTTTAAATTACTTTAGCTGGTAAATGCCATAAAACTACTACTGGTGTTTGGCGATGATGTAATAGGTAGGTGTAGCTCTGGAGTAGGGCTGCACAATATATCGTTTCAGCATCGATATTGCAATGTGCGTGTCCGCTATAGTCACAGTCCAAAATATGTTGAGGGATTATAGTTGATCCACAATTGAGAATGCATTAGTTTTGTGGAGTAATTGCAAAATACAGCATAACCATAACAGAGTGAAACTTTTTCATTTGCACGTGTTTTAAAGGCATTTCAACAGTGTTTAAAGCATATTGCCACAATTTGTAACTTTCATGAATAATTTTACTGATTTATTAATACAACGAAGACTATATAGTGTCGCTTTACATTTCATCATTCAATTTCTGTACCTGAATACTTTTTGATTCTATGAAAACCAAAGCAATGTTTCTTTTACTATTGCAATTGTTCTTCCTAGCAATTTATTGAAGATTCACACACTTACAAAATCAACCTCATCAATCTATTCTATTTAGAATAAATTTCATATCACAATATATATGGCAGAAAAACAAAATATCGCAATGTCAGATTTTTCCAATATCGTGCAGCTCTACTCAGGAGTTCTTTGACTTGAAAATCCTTTCTATTTATAACTAAACAGATAGTTTATCTCCTCTGTTCAGTCCATTGATGCCAGGGGCCTGTATTACAATGAACAAGCTTAGGGTTACAGAATTAGTTTTGACTTGACACCATAAACCTGATCAATTTTCTCTGTCAACTCAGGCTTTGATCCATTCACTCGGACTGAAACTGTGCTTCACTTCTTGTGAGAGAGTTGGCCAGATTCACAGCCAAAGATTAAAAGTTTGAAAAATATGAAGAATTTCAACATTTAAACAGCAAGATGAAAAGAGCTGTTTATGAAAGATGACAGCTAAAAGAAAACATCATGCTTTTGTAGTGAAAGTTTGTTATGAAGCAAAGCAAGTCATGAAGTTAGTTTATAAAGTTACTACTGTACAGCTGTACAGAAAGTAAAAAAAAAATCTAAACTTATATGTACTGGAGTCATGTTTAAAGCTTCATCTATTGATTCTAAAGCTTATTCGAATGCATATGATCTATAAACTAGGGTGTCAGCAGGGGTGCTGCAGGATTCTGGGCCCCCTGGGTGACTGCCCCAGGGGTTCGTTCTTCATACGTGGATTGCTCAATTAGCTGGATTTGATTATTGAGGACTAGACACGATTCAGGGTAATTTTGTTCTTTAAAACTCATGAAGGGGTTGTATTCATAGCAACAGGTCTTTAAGCCCAAACATGCTTAGTGCATATTTACTTCATATAAAGATTAGATTGTGTTATTTCAAGTGAAGGTGATACATACCAACTGATGGAACACAACATTTTTACAAATGTAAGAACACAGTAGGGCTGGGCCAATAAAATAATATCTATATGCATTGACCGAACACCATTGTCAACACCAATAGAAAAATGTTTGGTATGAAGTTTCAGTATGAAGCGCTATGGTTTTTAAAATTTCCTAATCAGCTGAGCGCGTGCCTTGGAAGGAATGCCAATAAGCTTAGGGTTATTTTCAATCGAGGCACATGGGTTGGGAATGACGTGCACATGATGTGCAAGCGGGGCGCACATGACGCACTTACATTTTCCAGGCGCACTTAGTCGAAAACATCTCAACTTTCCAGAATGCCACGTGCGCAGACCAATAGTAGAACTAACCAATCTGCTTTACACTTTCTATGGAATTTACACATTTTGGTAATAATAGCAGACTAATTACCTCTAATTAGACAAAAAAAAAACAGAGCATCCAAACTCTGCAGTACTTTTTAATACTTCATTAATTAAAACTTGTATCGGAACTGCAGCAATCCGTTTGTCATCACCTGAGAAAACAGTTGATGGTCGCCTAGTTAAGAGAGATGCCAGGGAAGCACAAGCACAAAACTCATTGACAATGGTGAAAGAATCCACACACTCGCGCTTTTTACTTGCTTTTAGACACAATAAGTGAACGGACTCTGGTTGAGTTTCATTATCACTGCCTAATGTCAAAATAACACAGTGGCTTTTTGGGTATTTTTTCTTGTGCATTCCAGCCACAGCACCCCACCTGAATTTTTTATTTATTTTTTGGCATGGGGGAAATGTAGTCTTTCAACTCATGGGAGCCGCTGGTCGGTATAAGCCTAATGACAACATTTAGATGATGTCGTGAACTAAAGTGAAGAACTCTGGTTGGGGTTGGGGTTATTGCAGACGATAGTGAAAAGCGGGGTGGGTTTGGCATAGGGTTGAAAATTGAAGAGCAGAAAAGTGAAGAGCAAAAGACGTAAATAAAGAGGGGATGTTGGGGGGAGAGAACACACAGTGATATCAGATCAATTCATCCAGACAATTTAATCTGATTCACAAACTTGTTTGAAGAAACAACTTAGACAAATCTGTTACAACAATAAAAGATCCAGGATAATATGGCAAATCATCTGATGGTAGTAACTCTGGAAGCCCCAAAACGGTGTGGGCCCTTAGAATCATCTTAATTTCCCCCATAACAATGCCCCTGATTCAACTTCACAATTTGTAATGTTGCAGTATGTATTTGAATAATGATGGTTAGTTCCTTTACTTGAAAGCTCAGATTTAATTATAATTTGTTTACAGACTTTGAGGTTTGCTTTATTATTATTGACACCTTACAGATGTTGATCTACCTTAAAGTTTGCTATGATTGTTCAGCATTTACACTTCATCACTGCACACACTTTGTAACATTTTATTTATCAAGTTTAAGAGTCTCTTTAACACTACTGTTTATTTTATTATAAGACACAGAAGACGAGATATTTTTCTTTATTTATTTTTATTTTTTTGCTTTTGACTTAAATCTATTTGCCTTAGTAATGCTGGTAAATTAAAATAAAGTGGTTAAATAAATTAAAAAAATCCTAATATTCCTAAATGGATTGTAAAAAATGTAATAATTACAGATATGGAATTCTATAAAAGATTATATCATAATATTTATTTTTGCTGTATTGCCCAGCCCTAGAACACACACTCTCTTAGAACAAAGAAAGGGTTGCTTTCATTACACTGTGTATAGTTTATTGTGCAAAGATTCATTTTAAAAGCCAAAAATCATGTCAAAGTAAGGAGGTTGCCTGACCCCCCCTGTGTGACCAGGGCCCTTAAATATAATCATAATCTTCCCCCAGTTACAGTGCCCCTGGGTGTCCGAGATTTCACTTTGCTAACAGCTGATTGGTTTGCTATCTCAAACGCAGACTAATCTGCCTTTACCATACCCAGAAACCCAGAGTTGAACTAAACTTTAAACTCGGTTGCTAGCTAATCCAGCTTCATGGTGTAATCTCCTGATGTCAGCAAGTAAAAACCATACACAAGTTGCTTTTCCTTTACTTCTAAAGAAAAAAAATGTAAACTTGAATATGTGTATTTTTAAATTTGGTGTATTTTACTTGGTTACAAGACAAATTAGGATAGTATTTAGTGTTGAGGGAACAATAGAGTTATTGAGATGGCATCTGATTATACACGAGACTCATTGGAAAATTGCAGGTACATTTCAAAGCATATTCAATTAGTTTACCTTAAACTGGAATGATAGACATGTATAATTTATAGTAAACTTAATCCATTATTAATGTAAGATAATGCTTAAATGCAATAAGGGATTTTCAGATATCTTGGATATGCAAAATGGTCCACAATTCTAGAATCACCCATGTATGGTAATAAGATCTTTAAGTTTGTTTGTAACAAAAAAAAACACTGAATGGCTTTAAAATAACATACAAATTCTACAAGTTGTATGAAACATTTTTAGTTTTTGTTTTTTTTTTTTTTTTAAATCACCCTTAGTGCTTTAGCCAAGCTGAAAAAGAACATCAGCTTTTTTATATATATAGACACAACAGTTCTGTCTGTTTCTCGAACTGATTGGCTGATAGGTGTGTGATATTCTGCAATATCAGAACTCGTACAGCCTCTTCACCCTTCTGTATTACTCCACCCACATAGAGTGACAGCAGATCAATAAACTCACCACAGTTTGACAAATATTGCAGCTGTTGGACAACAAAATGTACTTTAACGGCTTTTTAAGTGAGAATTTAGTTGTTTAGATTGCATCTACAGTATGCAGTTTATTTAGAAGGACAGTGCCTATTTTAAATATTTGTAATTCCAGAATTTTAGCCAGCTGCCTCTCATAATGAGCAGAGCAAAGAAGGTTGATGCTCCACAACAAGATGGCGACGGATACCGCATAATACGTCCTTAGAGGGAGAAAAACTCAGCATTTTCTCAGCGCAAGTTTCAAACTACAGCTAATGAAATCATTACAGGACAAGAAAAAAGAAATTCTAAGTCGATCTCTTTCTTTTGTATTTTTGTATTTAGTTTGACGGCACAATCGTGTATATAAAAAAAAAAAAGATCAAACTTTCTTCACATCTGCAGCTGACGTCAGAACAGCAGAAGCCATTTCTAATTCACCAACGTCACTTTAGAGCCAGTGTTTCAATGATTCTCAAGCGTAATGTCTAAAATGATGACAAAACAGGTGATTTTGCTGACATTTTAAGATTATAAGGCTGAACTTGACATGAAATGCCATCCGTCTACAGAGATGACAAGGGGGTGTTCGAGGGTGAGGTCTCTGAATAACCCCGTTGAGAACCGGGATAGGAAAGTAACTGTACTGTGGTGTTAGTAACTGTATTATGCACTGAGTTTTTGGGTTAGTGCTACGATCGGATACTTTACCAAAGTTGGCAACCTGGGGTGTTACAGACTGTACCAAAAAGGGGGGAAGTTTTCCAGAAGAAATAACAAAACGGAAGGGTTGCGGGAGATTGGTCTGAAATACGGGGGACTCCTGGGAAAAACGGGAGTGTTGGCAGATAGGCTTACCAGTTTAATAATGATTTGATCAGCTGTAGCTAGAAATTAGGCTGTTTTAACCTTCTAAGGGCTTATTATGCAGTCCTGTTGCCATCTTGTGGATAGACAACGTCAACCGTCTTTGGTCAGCTCAGTATGGCTCAGATTTTTATTTATTTTTTATTTTTTTAATCAATCCTTTATGTATTACATGCATCAATTACAAAAAAAATCCCTAGTAAAACACTTTCCAAGAACTGCCAATAAAACAAATATAAAGCAGTTTTTGGAAGGTTTTATTTTTGATGCTTTTATTTCACTGCAAAAAAAAAATACTTTTACTTTTTTTAAATGCTTCTTGGTTTAAGAATTTGTAGATATTTGGACTAGAAACAAACAAAAACTTTAAGTAGGAAAAGCATATTTTGTAGTGTAATAGAATACAAAAATAAAAACACATAATTTCTCTTCAGTAATATCTGAACCACTGGAAAGAAGCCTGACTGTGATTTCCCACACTTGTGTGTGTCTGATAACAACAGCTGTGCTGCAGTGTGCACTTGACGAAAGAGTGAAGTCCTCTTTTATTGAGTGTGCCTTGTTACAGCTCCAACCTGGAACAGTGGGAAGGTATTAAGGAGTCAAAACAACTGTCTCTGTTTCTCCTCTTGTTGCGTCTGCAGTGGAACTAATCGTTGCGTCCCGCTGTTCTCCAAAACTACACTTCACAGCTCTTTTTTTCTGAAGGCTGGTCTGGTAATCACTTCTCCAACAGCATGCACTGCTCTGGACTAATTAAGCCCCTAAACCCCCTGAACAGGTCCTGGCAGAAACCATTCTTTAAATCTCCACTAACTGATGTGATGCCAGGGATGTGAACAGGTAGACGGTGGCAGACTGCAGAGAGGAGAGTCAACTTCCCACAGCAAGGGCTTATGGGAGTGCACTCGTCCCCCCTCTCCACCCCCGAAAGTGGATCCCAAATGAGAATGTGAGCCTCCCAGAGCAAAACAGACCTTATTGGCAGTGGAGAATGTTAATGATTGTTTATTCTCTCTTTGAGAAGGTGATGGAGGGGAGGGGGGAGAGGTGATTGATTTGCTTCATTTGCCGTGATATCTATTGTAATTGTTACCTTGTTTGACAGCTGTGCCTTGGGCTTTGGGCACATACCGAGAAGGAGAGAGCGCTCATGGCACTCGCTGTTGCTCCCCTTAATAATGGAGTGATTTGTAAATATGATTTATTTATTCCAAAGTTATTAGAGGCACACGCGCTTTATTTGTTTTGCGTTTCATGGCATCACACGAAGGCTCCCGAGCCCGACAGGAGCGTGGCTTGGCTTTCAGTGACAGCTTGTTTTGTGCTTTAATAACGACAACGGGTAGCAACGCTGCCACAACTCACCACTTTCATGCTCACTTTACCAGAGGCGTCGAGTTAAAAAAAAGAAAGAAAGAATGACGACAACTTAAGTGTGAGCTGTAACTGTCATCGACACTCCCCTGCCTCCTGCTGACAAATGTTGACAGCTCTCAAGCAAAACAGTTCCAGGTAGCAGAGATAGTGGCGTTATCTTTGGAGATGGCAGGCCAGTTTTGAGTTATACCTGCCTGTCACTTGTCTTTTGGAAGAATCTTCAGAGACCACGGTGTAAAAATAGCTCTCCTTTAGAGCGCTGAACACTGTCTCTGTCAATTTCTATGAGTTTTTTTAGACAAACTATGCAGAATGTCAGCTCCGCCAAACAGACACTTAAACAAAGATGCACAGCAGTTGCCACCAACTAAAGCAACGCAAGTGTGACAGCTCCTGCATGCTTACTGAAAACCGAAAACGGTGATATCCTGTATATGTTTCCCAAACGTTTAGGATCACAGTGAAACCTTGGTGCTTCTTTTTATTGCTGGAGCTTTGGTCCATGTCCAATAACGTTAAAACGTATTAAAGGCATTGAGGCTGAGTGAAAGAACCCTTTTGTTGCTTTGTTTATAAAGTGAAACGTGAAAAGCAAGTGATCTTGCTGCTTTCTTTCTGTATCAGTATGTATTTTATTGCTTTATGCATAATAGCGTGATGTCAATGACCGGTATTGAATGTGTTCAAAAATACAGAAATTCAACTTATTCACACAAAGAATGGTTTCCATACATTTCTTCTATGATGATTATCTCAGTGAAAAGTTCCTATGAATTGCTGTTTGTCAAATATGTCAAGGTGACTCACGGTAGCTCTCTTGATATAATGAAAACAAAAAACATCTTGAGATACTTTAGAGCATAATATTTTATTATCTATATTTTAACAAAATGCTGCACTGATGAATAATAATGACTAGTTCATTGGAGAGCAGGGATGAAAGTAACAAAGCGATTTTCTCGAAGCCCTGACAACATTTGATTTCCAGCCTATTAACAGCACATTCAGCATGCAACCCTTAATGGAGCTGCCAAATGTCACCTGATTTCAGGAATTTGTCCCGGGATTAGCTCAGAATTTCTGTTTTTAAATTGTCTTTTTTCCTTATTACAAGTTGTGTCTCTTTTCACATGTCACAGTAAAGCTCAATCGACCGGTTATTAAGTGCAATAACACATCCTTAAGTCTTCATTGTCTGGGTTTTTCATTTTAAAAGTAAATCAGGTTTAAATGGCAAGAGTTCCTGTTGGAGTGAATGTAACACTGTTATTTATGCCCCACTGATGATAGCCATACCTTATTCTTCGCTTCCACATTAGAGTTTGCAGTGTTTGAATTCAGGTGTTTCAGAAAATTTATGCATATTGCCAATAATAATGAAAAATAATACAAGTCAAAAGTAACAAAAGTAACATTGTGCACCTTTTAAAGTGAAGTTATATTGGAGTTGTTCTACATTAATACAAAATAACACCTGATTTTGATAGACCACACTTGTGAGTTAGTAACCACAGCAAAAAAATATATTTCTGCAAAAACATTATCTTTTAAAATTAGGTTTTTATGAAAAATGCTACTTTCGTCTCTGCTCTCACTTTAATATTTGATCACATAGAGTATATTCATAGGAATAGCCAACAATCATACAGTCAACTGTATGAGTGAAAAATGTTTGCCAAAAAATAATTATAAAATTAAATAAAAATCATGTTCCATGAAGACATTTTGTAAATTTCCTTCCATAAATACATCAAAACCAATTTTGATTAGTAATATGCATTGCTCTGGTTTCCCCCCAGTCTAAAGACATGTGGTATAGGTGAACTGAATAAACGAAATTGACTGTAGTATATGTGTGTGAATGGGTGTGTATGGATGTTTCCTAGTACTGGGTTGCAGCTGGAAGGGCATCCTCTGTGTATAACATAGGTTGCATAAATTGGTGGTTTATTCTGCTGTGTCGAGCCCTGATTAATAAAGGGACTAAGCCGAAGGAAAATGAATGAATAATATGCATTGCTAATAAGACAAATTTAAAAAGGAATTCTAGATTTTAGTTGCACCTCTGCCAAACTTTGTCTGATCCTAACAACCACAGATCAGTGGAAAGCTCGTTTATTTAGCTTTCAGATGATGTACAAATCTCAATTTCAAACTTCAATTACACTTATTACTGGTTTTGTGGTACAGAATCATATAGAATCACAGCAAAAAGTACATTTTAAAATGTATTCACATAAAAAAACTGCTATTACTGTACAGAGCAGAACCTTTGACTGCCAGTGCTGATATTTTTCTTTTAATAAGTTCAGCCTTGGTGAGCAGAGACTTATTTCAAAATCATAAAAAAATGTTATTTCCTCATATTTACTTTTAGTGTTAGTCTATATATTGAAAAAAATATATCACTTTTTAGTTAGATCTTTAAGTTTAAAGATAAATATGTGGACAATGTACAAGATAAATGCACAGGCCTGTAGCAAGCCTGGTAAAAGGGATAGTTCTTTTTTCCATATACTGAATTTAGGTTACATTTTAAGTACTATATTTAGCTGAATTACCTTTTCGGATGGTCATCATTACCACAATTATTTAGAATAAATAATAAATACAAATTGATTACATCATAATATCATTAGAAAAAAAGTTAATAAAAAAAAACTATAGCTTTTTGTAATTTATTAGGCAAATAACAAACTGGCCAGCACATTTAACTTTCCTCAGTCAGAATTTGGCCATTTGAATAAAAAAATAAAAAATAAACAAATAAAAAATAAGAAGAAAAAGAAGAAGAAGAAAAATAAGAATAATAATTTAGAGTTTCACAATTTTTGCTATCCTCTTTTCAAAACAACTATAGCCAAAATAGCATTCAAAGTGATTTTAATATGGGTTGCTTTTGGTGATAAACTCTTTTTAATTGGTCATGTTTTCTTTAAAGAATAAGCTCCAAGATTTAGAATAAAAGTTACTTGTCGAATGTTTCCTTTATTTAAAAACAATAGCGAAAGATGACTTCTCTTATGTCAGACGTCAGCACAGCTGGATGTTGCCTTGAAAAATAATTGTTTGCATTGGCCAAAACTGATTAACTGAAGTCACACCAGGATTCTGCTTGGTCTTATAACCTTTTTTGATGGATTATTTCAACACAATCTCATGGCAATTCATAACTTTTTGATTTATTGGCTAATTCGTACGATCTAATTTGTACAACTTAGTACGGTTTGCTCATCCGCCAATGACGGTTGGGTTTAGGGGTGGGGTTAGTTGCCACGCCTCCTTTTTAAAAATCGTACAACTTTGTACGACTGAACTTGTAAGAATTTGTACAAATTAGCCACTAAATTGACAAAACAAAATACTAAGGTTTTCTCGTGATATCCGGCTGGTTATTTTCACTATTTATGATGGCATAGCAGTCAAAATAGGACAATTGAGCTCATGAATGGGACAAATTCTAGACCTTTGTCAGTGAGGGATGGGGTATTTCTAACCACCGGAACCCCCCCTGGCTACGGGACTCATGCAGTATTATTTAATGTAAACAGTTCTGTTTTTGTGAAACAATTTTAAAAACCAATTTGAGCGACTTTCAACGTCCTTTGTGTGATTTATTATTAATTTCTACTTTTTTTACACCAAGGATATAAATTTAGTTTTTTTTTTTCAAGCCCAATTCTGGACAATCTGTACACTGTAAAATCAAATCAAATATAATCTAAATATACTGAACGTATCTAAACAAACATTTCAATCACATATACATGACTACACAGCTCAAAAATGATCCCCACACACAGCCACATCTACATACAAGTGCAGATCCCTTTTAAAGCGCTCATGCAATGACAGATCTTCATCCTTGAAGGAATCTAATTGTGTTTCCTGTCCTCAGAGACTGCAGCCGGCAGCTCAGCAGCAGGTGAGCACCTCCCTCTACTGGAGCTGAGCGGAACAGAACTGCTTCCACTCAAAACATCCCCACTCCGAAGCGACAACTGGCATTCTTCATGCGTACAATGAAATATGCAGCAGCCACTCAAGCAGAAAGGGCTTCACTGACCTGTGCCATGTGCTTCATAGCGACGCACAGATGGCAATAGCTGAGGTGACCTGTTCCCTCCCACTGTTTGTATTACTATGTAAAATAAATCGATGTCCTCCAACACACAACATCTCAGGGGAGGCGAGAGAAGAGAAGAGGGTCGTTCGGTCGGTCGGTAGGTGTGTGTGTGTGTAGGCATGGGGCTGTTTTACAATATCAGGCACATCAGCTCCTTGAAATACACTGACAAGAAATGGATCTGCTTTTGGCAGTAAATTGATTAATTCTGGAGTGTCAAAAGGAAGGACTTCAGATTGCCTGTGGTCTTTAAGGTAATACAGTACGACAGTTTAAGAGTCCTGAAATGCATCGCAATAGCCTTGAAGTGGAGAGGTTAAAGCAGAGGAGAGGGAGAGAGAGAGAGAGAGAGAATAGGGGACAAACGCTCCTCTCGTCGCGCGCTAGCGTCTTTTACTTCGCTCCAAGGTCAGCAAGGCTGTCTGCCTCCGCTATAGGAATTGTAATCAATTCTTACATTTCAAGGGGGAGCAAAATCTGAACAAGTCGCTCAAAGGAAGATAGATGAGAGAGCACAGCCACAAACACACAGATCAATAATATTCAGAGCACACAGGAAAAAAAAACAATAAATTACAATTTTAATCAATGATCTGTGGAGGAGATGCACAGAGATGTTCTGCGGTAAATTTGCCCTTAACCACTGCAAAATGTATTATTCAGAAAAGCAATGGAAGAAGGTGTTTGTGGACCTTTTCTGTTTAAAGTGCCAACATTGAGCTTCTATTTCTTTTATATGTGCTGTATGTGCGTGGGATGTGAAAGTAAAGGTGAATGCATGGGGACGGATGTCCAATTAGAAGGTAATAGGATAAATAATAATTATAATAGCGATCTATCATGCTGTGTCTGAGCGTCTCCGATTGCATTTTCCCAATGGGATATGGAGCAAAAGAGCAAAGCTGAAAGGAAATTTTAGAGATAGTTCTTTTCATTTCTGTCAGCATGATGGGCTACATCTTCTGATCCGAGTGCTTTATAAGTTTGATAAGGTGAGGATACAATCTCAGTGCCACGAAACATCAAGCTCCTTCATCTCTGTCTGTGGAAATTATCTGAAAATGTGCAGTTGTTACCTTTATGGGATGGTTCTGTCATCATTTACCCACCCTCATGTTGTCTCAGACCCGTATGACTTCCTTTCTTCAGTGGAACACAAAAGAACAAAATGCAAAGACAATTTGTTTTCGCTGATCTATTCATGCGATTTGAATAAGCTGGAGCTTTTAAGCTTCAAAAGGAGGCAAAAACAAGATGAAAGCATAATAAAAGTAGTCCATGTGACTATGATTATAGTCATAAAAGTAATCCAGCACTAAATTTCCAGTCGTCTAAATTATATTCAATAGGGTTGGGTGGAAAACTGACTAAATTGAAGTTGTTTTAGTGATAATCCTTCTTTAAAATCAGTTGAATGTTGAAACAAAGGGAGGACTTCTTACACAACAGACTATCTAACTAAAACTGAAAAACATTTCAGGTATTTTAATAATCATTTACTTAACAGCATTTTGAAAGTACAAAAACATGATTTTGTATAAATAGTGATGTCATCCACATACTGTATGCACATGTTCAGACTACTGTAGGCGAGTGAGAAAACATGTATTTAAAAAGTGGACTGTAGACCCACATGAGTGCAGATTCATAGTGTTCTTTACAAATAGTTGGCAAGTATGTATAACAATTTAGCTGAATTTTAAAGGGGTGGTCCACTACGATATCATATTTTAAATTTAGTTGATGTTTAATGTAGCTGTGTGAACATAAACAATATCTCTGAATGTAATCCGCTCAAAGTTCAATGCAAAGAGAGACATTGGCTTTTACAGAGTTAGCTTAGCAAAGCCTGCTGCGAACAAAATCTGGAGACTGCAAAAAAATTAATGCGGGTTAATGAGATCATAAACCGTTTAGGTATGCATACACCATGCACAAACACGCGAAGGGGCATGGCCAGAGGTGCTGTAATGTTATAGCAGAGAAAGCTAAAATGCCATCCAAACGCTGCTATTTCCACAGAGCTCATTCTGTTTCTGTATTTGGGCTTCCAAAGGACACGACACAAACAGAGAAGTGCTTACAATTAAATTTTAATTATGTTCCAGAGAATTACAAAAAAAGATATAACTCTAGCATTTGACAAAGGAGAGCTTCCAAAATCCCTCCCAGTTTAGTGCTGGATTCGGCTAAAAACTCCTCAAAGAAAGAGCAGCTCCAGCCATAATAGAAGAAGCTGTGGATTGTGAACCACAACCTGTATTTTTATTTACATGCATAGTTTCTAGAGTGTTGTAGCAAGGACGTAAACAATGATGTAAACAACAAGACGTGCTGTTTGGCACCGTTAACAATTTAGCTACAAATTAACATTTATCAGTCAAACCCCTGTAAACACCTACAAACCTCACCAGAACTGCAGTGTCTCTCTATGCGGCTGCTTTCCCTGCATTCTACATCTCAAATAACCAACTCGTGCGAAAGTTTCATATTACTTACACATGCTTATTCCAAATATCTATAAAAAAACACTTGTCAGGTTTTTATTTTAGAAAGCAGGGATGAGGTTCAGCTGTGGCCTCCTCATTTTATGTCTGATTCAGGCTAAAACTGCTAACAGCTACACTGACAGACAGTATTTACACAACAGAGGCAAAGCACATGCTAGTAGAGCAGAGGCGGGACGCTTTTCCTGGAGACGTGGATAATCACATAATCACAGCACATTATGTTAGCTGACCAATCAGAGCCTCTTGGGGGCAGGTTTTCGGTGGAACTAGGAAATATAACAGTCGTTTTCATGTTAGCTGAGTAGCTGTATATAATAAAATATATATAATAAAAAAATAAATAAATAAATAAATAAAAAAATCACATGATTTTTTACAAATGAAGCATGAGCACACATTGCTTTGCATCTTATAAACACAACCAAGCCTTAAAAATACACTCTGGACCACACCTTTAATAATTTTGCAGATCAGTGTGAAGAGGTGTCCTTTGTACAACATTGTCATCTAGATTTTGTGTAAACATAACTCTTATTGTGATTTAACACAATGATGACTCAATAGAGTTATGCTATTATAATTCAGACACAGCCATCTGTTATGTATTTACAAAGAAGAGTGAGGAGGATGCAAACTTATTTTTTCTGTGAATTTTACTGACTCAAAAAGGTGTAGTGTGGCTTCTGAAGACCTTGCAAATAGCATACGCGTTATATGGACTGCTTTTAAGGCACTTTTGATGTCTGAAAGCTTTACTCTCTATTCTTTGTAAATGCATGAAAACCGTTATAGAAAACAGTCTTCAGTTTCTTCTTTTGTGTTCCTCAGAAGAAAGGAAGTCATACTGGTAAGAAACAACACAAGGGTTAGTAAAAGATGAAAGAAACTTTATTTTTCGCTTTAAGGAGCAGCTGTATTTCTACCCGATCTGACCTTAAAAAATATTGTTGTTGGTATAATCCAATATATAACTGGCTTCATTTAGACTTATTGAATAACATTTTTGCCTTGAGTGGAATCATTTAATTGAGACGTTACCACAAAACCCATTTTTACTGTGCCGGTTATGAGACATGTCAAGTTCCATAATACAGCTCTATTTTCCCCACATAGCCTGTAAAACGTGGGTGGCAATCCACAAATCTCCCCTATATAGACTTTCTGACAGGGTTTTAATGCCACCAGTAAAACTTTTCAAAGTCGCAGAGCTTCTAGTAGTCGAGACTGTGGGGGTCGGGGGTCTTCCGCTCAGCTGGAGAGGCAGCCACACAAAGGTGGAGCGAGCCGCTATCAGTCCCTTTGAGATGATAATCTGCGAGATCGCTCTTGCAGCGACAAACGGGGCCACGGAGACTGCCATCTTTACATTACTGAGAAAAGGCCAATGCCGACTGACAGCTACAAATGAGCCCCGCTCCTGAGCCTAGACACAATCACAGCCATCTAAACCCACACTGACGTTTTAATCCTCCCGAAATAACCTACGCTGAAATTCTCCCACAGAGGCGATGAAAAAGGGTTTGTGTGTGCGTGCATGTGTGTGTAAAAAAAGCAAGAAATTGGGAAGAAAAGCACTGACATGGAGTGGGATGCTTGTGTGAACATGGTTTCTGTATGAATGCAACTGAGAGTCTACATCAGTGGTTTTCAACTGCTCACTCAGGAGCCAAAAAATAACATTGGACATGAGGACTGGTAATGTGACAAAAAGTAGCATATTGTGATTTGTTTAATCTTATTTTACAACAACAATATGCACTGCATGTCACCCTACCACCACCCAAATGTTCTTTATAAGCAAGATCTTCAGGGTCTCTGATTGTTTATGTATTGCAGTTTGATTGCATTATGCATTTATCATGACGTGACAAAAGTTGTACTCATTTATGGCAAAGAGATTAAATACTGATAATGAAATCACCCCTGCGACCCTGAGGCATCCTGTCCACTGTCGACTCCAGCACGTTATGATAGCTCATCCAAAAATGATAATTTAGGTTAAACACCTTTATAAGTTTCTTTGTTCTGTTGAACAATAAAGAAGATAATTTGAAGAAAAATAAAAACCTGTAACCACTGACTTTTACTGTAGAGAAAACAAATGGAAGTGGAAAAACTATGGAAGTCAATGGTTACAGATTTTTAGCTTTCTACAAAATATCTTATTTTATGTTCAACAGAACTAAGATACTTAAGCAGGTTTGGATCAAGTGAAGCGGGAGTAAATTATGATTTTTATTTTATTTTTTCGTTTTTGGGTGAACTATCCCTTTAAGCCTTGTTTAACTATTTGAGCCTAGTGGATCTTTGCACTGCCATTGTAGAATATGACCATCTAATGCAACATTGCAAAAGTTACACATTTAAAAGGGTTAAAAGACTTTCTAAGTATTTTTTTACTTAAATTCAAACAGCAACTTTTTACCATGAATATGCATGCATGCATGCATACATGTAGGCTGCTGTATGCATTCACATACACACATTCACAAGTGATTCACAAGTGTGTCAAGTGACATCAGAGTGTTTCATTCCACAAAAGTAAACATATCAAATCAAACCATGAACTAGACAGCAGGCCAACAAGATTAAGCAAACAAAAAAAATTGAATACAGCTCGTCCAACAATGCGTCACGCCATATTGGCCGCGCCACTCTCCCAACAGTTAACAGCAGCCAAATACTCGCTGTACATTTATACTTCCATCGCGATATAAACCATAAAGCACATACCTGCAATTTGCTGGACTTCGCGATGCTTCTTCAGAACCATATGCAGTAAATCAATCCAAATCCAATTCAAAACGTTGAATCCAAGCTTGTGAGTGTGCACAGAATACGATCTAATAAGATGTTTTTATGGGCGGGACTACCTGGGGTGACGCCATATTATTATTGTATTATTTATTATTTTACGTTCATATATATTATAAACGTTCAAAATTATAATGGCATAATTTTGTGGTATAAATATAGTGCATAGCATAATTGAGTACACCCCATTTCGAAAATAACAATTTTCTCCATTTCTCAGTGAATACAGGTAATGTATTTGGTGCATTTAAACACAACAGATATATAAAACAGATATATTTATTAAAATAATAGTTTAGTCACCAAACATATTTAGAAATTGACCGAAAATACAATGAAATACGAGCAAAATATTTCCAAAAATTTACAACCAACAAAATTTTAACAAAATCGTAAAATTTTTTTGCTTCTCTTGATTTTTTCTCTTTTTAAATTTTGTATTTTATATTTTTCTATAACATATACATTTGGGTGTACTAGTTTTTGGACCGTTATTGTAAGCTATTTTGTTAGATTAGCTCCAATCTAACTCTGCGTGTGTCTAACTAGCTCTGTGTCACAACTGCAATGAATTTGATAAACCCATGAAGCATTTCGCTTTATGGCCACACTTTTTCTCGCAGCAACCTAATGCGTAGAATTTATTCTTTACTTAAAAATTGTATAAATGTATTTTAAAAGTGGGTCAAGATAGGCCAAACTTACGTGGCCCACACATCCATTTTTAACATTTGGGCCAAATACTACATTTGCTATCTAGCCCAAGTCTTGTGTGCGGCCTTAAAGACCCGGGTGATGTTTGACCCACATGCTATATGCCAGTGCCGGACGAATGACTGCTGTGCCATCTTTTTGCCAAATCTGGGCAAGAATTCTTTGCTACCTGGGTTGTATAGCTTCCTATTAAAAATATGATTTTAAAAGATAGATTTGTGAGGAGTGTATATATATATGCTGATACATGTGTATAGACGACCACAAAATTATGCCATTGTGCTGCACAGTTTGTTCATTAAACACCAAAGCATTTACAAGTATTAATTATCATTTGTTTATATGCCTATTTTGCGCTCCGGTTTCCCCCACAGTCCAAAGACATGTTCTATAGGTGAGTTGAATAAAGTAAATTGGCTGTAGTGTATGAGTGTGTGTGAATGCGAGTGTGTATCGGTGTTTCCCAGTGCTGGGTTGCAGCTAAAAGGACATCAGCTGCGTAAAACATATGCTGGATAAGTTGGTGGTTCATTCTGCTGTGGCAACCCCTGATTAACAAAAGGACTAAGCCGAAAAGAAAATGAAGGAATGAATGAAGCCTATTTTGCTAAGCTCTAAAATATTACTCAACTACAAAATGTCGGATGGTTATTTAGATTGTATTAGTTGTATTTAATATTTCCAAAATAAGAACTGACCCGGGACCCACCTGTGAATCATTGTTTTATGTGCATTCACCCTTTAAGTGCTTTATTGTCTGCAAGGGCACAGAGTGGATGCTGGATGGTGACCTTTAGCTGATGACTGGAGATATGTCTGGAAGAGATGACAGCTCTCACTTCATCTAAGGGTTGAGAAGGAGAGAAAGAGAGAGTGAAAGAGAGCGTGCTCATGACCAGCGCCCTGTTAAGATGTGATTAGAAAGCCTGTCAAAAGTGAGCGGTACTCCAAAGAAGCATCATACTGCCAGAGCTGAAGTGACACAGTGAATTGTGAGAGTGAAGAGTCTTCTGTGTGCATGTTTGTGTGAGGAGAGAGGGGGAAACAAAGCGAGTCTGCACCATGCACAAGAGGATATAGAAATGCCACAGACGTGCTTGGTATTCAGTCTTCATAATCAGTGTCTGTGCATCCAGTGACACGGATGAGGAATTGCTTCTTTCTTTTACGAGTCTCTTGATGCTGTCAGAAATTATCACAAATAATTGTACACACAGGAAATTAAGAAATATGACAAAAATGACAAATGCGTGCATACTATGAGGAGGAAGAGATATTCAAGAGTGCCAAGGGAGGACTTAAGCAAACTCAGTGTGATTTACAGGGGCATTTAGTACACACAGGAACATTTTGCCTGGAACACAAAGAGGAAAGAAAGGAATACGAATGTTTGAGTTATTTCACATTAGGATTGGCTGGGAAACATTTCTCTTTGTATCAGAGGTTTTCCCTTTCAGTGTTTATAGCTTATTATTAGTGGTGGAAAATCTGAAAAATCACACTCAAATAAAAGTACCATTACTTGCCCAAAAATGTAGTGCGAGTAAAAGTATCTGTTGTAAATATTACTCCAATATTTAAAAAGTAAAAAGTAGCCCTTTTAAAAGTACTCATGAGTAGTGAGTCAAAACACTGTGAAAAGTTGATGCGTTTACATGCAGTTTGTACGGAGATGTGTAAACGTAACATTCTGTAGTGCATTTAGTTATGTTCCTATATTCGTTCGTTCCTTCCAACCTTTCTTCCAGTGTTTGTTAGTTATGTCCTTCATTCATTCGCTCATTTGTTCTGTCCTTCATTTATTCGTTTGTTCGTTCCTTCATTCGTTCACTCACTTATTCGTTCGTTCGTTCATTCATATTTTATACCTTCCTTCATTAGGTCATTTGATCATTTATTCATTCATTCGTCCCTTCCTGTCTTTCTTCGTTTGTTCAGTCCTTCCTTGAATCCTTTCTTCATTCATTTGTTCCTTCCTTAGTTCCTCCATTCCCTGCAGGCACAGGACGTCAACAAGATGTCATATTGATGTTGTACCCCAACGTACCCCAACGTCATGGGGACGTTGGGTTTTGTTTGAAAATAAAAAAAATTGGGTTGACGATGTCAGAACCCAGCGTCAGGCTGACGTCTATGTCCATCGTCCAACCTAAAAATCAACCTAAAATCAATGTCTAATCATGTTACACCTTGATGTTGTGTGGACGTTACCATTACAACATCTGTCAGACGTTGGATTTTGGTCACTTTCCAAAACAACCTAAAATCAACCAAATATCAACTTAATTTGACATTGTTATTGGACATCAAAATAACGTTGTCCTTAGACGCTGAAGACGTAGAATTTTGGTTACCTGACGTCATGATCGAAATCTAACATAATATTAATTAACGTCTTATGCTGCTGTATGCCTGCTGGGTTCATTCGTTCACTCATTCATTTGTTCGTTCATTCATATTTTTGTTCCTTGCTTCATTAGGTCTTTTGTTCATTCATTCATTAGTTCCTTTCTTCCTTCCTTAGTTTGTTCTGTCCTTTTTTGAATCCTTCCTTCATTCATTTGGTCCTTCCTTCCTTCATCAGTTCGGTCTTCTACCTTCCATTTTTTGTTCGATCCTTCCTTTATTAGGCTCTTCCTTCCATTCCTCATTCATTCCATTTAGTGATCGTTTAAGGCTGTTTGGTAATTTCAGTTATCATACAGTCGACATTCTTCATTTTCTCATCAGTGACATGCAGTCTATAAACAGTCTCTGGGTTATTACGCATGAAGACTTAGACATTTTTAATGCTTCCAAAAGCGCCCATGTCTTGAGGTTCAGTATGATAAAGTTTACTTTCTATGTGTGATTTGATTGGACAGGAATCGCAGTACTGATTTTTCTACTTTAGCCAATCACTATAGGCAAGAAAGAAATAAAGTAGTGACTGCAGCTTGAAGGAAAGTAGTGGATTAACAGTACTGATACAGCACTAAAACTGTACTCAAGGGGAAGCAAAAGTTCACAATTTTAAAACTACTTAGCAAATGACAATTTCTGAGAAAAAAAACTACTCAATTACAGTAATTTGAGTATTTGTAATTTGTTACTTTACACCACTGATATACCATCTGTCCCTTAGTGGCACATTTTAAACAATGTTTTTTATCTACATACATAATGATCAAGTCTGTTTTCCTTGTCGATATTATGCAAGGGAGTATTTTATTTAAAACCCACTTTGCTGCTGGCTTGATGTTCATAGTAATTTGTTGTGATGACAGCATATCATTTTTCATCCCTTAAATATTGCAGCGTTTTCATCATTCGAGTGCTTTCTGTTCTCGCCTCAATTTCTCCGTTGCAAGACCACTAAGCGGAAAAGCCTCACTGGAGGGATACAGTAAATCAAATACTTTTTTATTATAAAACTTTCAGCGAAAATATTAAATATCACACTTACAGTGTGCTATTATACAGGAAGCTCCTCTCCAGACAACACTGTAGCCCAGGAACTATTTTGACATAGTAATAAATTACACACTTTTTCCATCCAGACAGTGAGGAAAGACATAACTCATCATTTGTACAACATACATAACATCACAACAAGGCTAAACAATGTATTCCCCCATTTGTTCATGATTAGGAACACCTTTAAAGTCAAGTACAGAGACTGAGAGTTCATTAATGGAGATCCAGAAGTTATACAACTAGAAATAAAAGAAAGTACCCTTTGAAACGGTTCTGCAAAAAAAAAAAAAAGGACAGAGCACCCTGCAGTGCAACATCCACTTTTATAAGTGACCTTTTGCACTTATTAGTGTATGCAAATATCCCTTCAAGGGATTGGGGACTGGTAATGAAGTGTTTGGAATGAAATGAGGACAGAATGAGTGCTGGTGCTATACCTCTTGTGCCATCTGCTCTAATGTTTATTGCTAGAGCACGACCGTCATACCTGAACTCTGTGCGAGGTGAAACTACTTTTCTGTTAAGCACAAAACAACTGCAGCACTCTGAGAGATGGATAAAGAAAGAGACGGAGAGCGCTAACAAAGTAACCCGAGATGAGGTCCCGAGTCCTGAGAGGCTTGGGTTTGTTAGCCGCTCCTCCTCCTGAACATGACACTCACTCCTGCACACTAATTGGTCCCTCTAAAGTGACTGAGAGCAAGTTACTCTACTCTCGCTGACACACATCTGGGACGAGCTCAGCCCTCTCGTACGCCGTGTGGGAGATAGCACTGCATGAACAAATGACACACACACACTGGCACACATACACAAACGTAGTTCATCCGTCGATGGACGCACTACATATTTCAGCAGAAGCGCTCATCTTCATTAATGATAAATCTATCTTGCCTGCTTTAGACATCTGTGCTGATCATATGGGATTGTGCATCAACTTCACAAGTCTCAGCAAATCCACAGAGATAATCTGCGCATGTTAAAATGTGTTAAAATCATACATGGAGGCTCTCTCTTGACTGGAGATTTTGAGCAATGGGAAATCTCAAGTTAGTTTGTAAACATGTGAACATCAAAAGGGTTTTGAATGCCAAGGAAAACATAAGATGATGGAGATAAGCTGTTCAGGGTCTGAAAGTAAATTGAAAAATGAAACGAGAATGTGCACTGCACTTCTTATTGCACCATAAACACGGATTCAAAATATGTTCTGATTTAATAAAGCAGTCATGTAAAGCAGGCACAATTAATCAGGGTATCGTCCGTCCATTTCATATCCATTTTCAAAAAAAAAAACTAAGAAATCTGAGCTTGTGACGTCACCCTCAAAATAATAGTAATAAAATAATAATAATAATAATAATAATAATATTAATAATAATGAAATATATATAATTAAAATAGGAGGAAATAAAATAAAAACAAATATTACCCTTTGTTATAGCACCAGGGCCCAATGTGTTTTTATTCTGGTCCTGCTAACAACTACTAAAAAAACTAAACAATAAAAAAACACAAACCAATATTAATTATTATTATTTGTATTATTTAGGCCTACAGTAGCTCTACAGCAATCATGCATACCAGGTTCTGCTTGGCTATCTTTGCTCAGTATCAGGTGCACAGCAGCTATTATTTAATTTATGCATACGCAATGAATGTAAGCCTGCTAATTGA
Source organism: Danio aesculapii (assembly GCF_903798145.1). Lineage (NCBI taxonomy): Eukaryota > Metazoa > Chordata > Actinopteri > Cypriniformes > Danionidae > Danio > Danio aesculapii. Next base: position 41,377,564 of record NC_079441.1, on the reverse strand, counting down.
TCAAATGATAGAATATGTAAACTTAGTTTATATATATATATATATATATATATATATATATATATATATATATATATATATATATATATATAATTAAATAATAGTAATTAAAAATGTGGGTGTTGATCCGCAGAGGCGTTTCAGCATCGCCTACATGTGTACAATGAATTTTAAAGTTTTCTTACGTTTTTTTTTTCGTTCTTTTTTAGCAAAAGAAAAAGCAAACAGATTTTTTTTAAACGGATATGGAATGGACGGAAGATACCCTGATTACAATTAAAATGTGCTTACTTTTTCAGCTTTTTTTTTTAGCAAATTTAGCATGAACGAAATCAAACTGGAACTCCAATCTGCAATTTAAATTAAAGCAAAGTGTTTTTTGACTGTTGTAAGGTACATAATGCCAATGTTTTTACTACATCGTGTTTCATCTTTTACTACATCTTTTTCTTTTACACAAAGACGAAAATGCATTCTCCAAAGTTTGCATTTCAGGCCCTCAAAATGTTGCTGTTGTGTAAATAATGGCCAAAATGCATTAAAAAAGTTTTCTGGGTGGTCTAAAATGTTGTCATTCACAAAATACGCATTAAAACAGGAGATACATAGACGATTGTCACGAAAACAAGACTCTCCTGTGCAAAACACTGAAAAAGCAGTGAGGCACGGAACAGAGAAAGACATATTTCAAGAGTTCACACTTAGATATTGCTTCATAACATTAGCAGGATTGACATGCTGTCCCGGGAGAGAACCCTGAGCTCGGAGATAATTGAGCCCAGGGCCCCCGCCTGGTCAATGAGCATGTAAGGGTGTCCGAGATCAGATAGTTCTCGAAAGCTCCCCCTGGTAAAGAAGGAAAAGGGGAAGATGGGGTGGATGGGGGATTCTTCAAAGAATGAAGATATGGGAGTATTACTAAATGGGCTATATATAGTGAGTTTGGATTCATCTGATTGGCTTACTAATGATTACTGATGGGAGACCAGCCGCGATCAATCATCCCTGCAGGAACAGGAAATCAACATGATGTCATGTTGACGTTGTACCCCAAATACCCCAACGTCGTGGAGATGTTGGATTTAGTTTGGAAATGAAAATCGGGTTGGCATCAGAAATCAGCGTCAGGCCAACGTCAACGTCCAATCTAAAATCAACATCTAATCATGTTACACCTTGAGGTTGTGTGGACGTTACCCCTATGACATCTGTCAGACATTGGATTTTGATCACTTTCCAACACAACCAAAAATCAACCAAATATCAACGTAATTTGATGTCGCTATTGGACGTCAAAATAACATTGTCCTTAGATGCTGGCTAGACATAAAATTTTGGTCAGCTGACGTAATGACCTAAATCTAACCTAATATTAACGGCTTATGATTTTGTGTGTCTGTTGGGATATCACGTGCTCCTCTCCAAATTAGTTCATGAAACTTCACTTTGAGTAAGTGTTTACATGAAAATTAATTAAAAAGCAGTGCAGTGGAACAAAAATGGCATGTGAATGAGCTCTGAGGATGTGGTGTTTCTGTTTTCAGTACTTTGCAGGTAAACATTGTTTCATGGGTTCGTCTGGAGCTCAAAGAAGAAACGCTAATTCTACAGTACTTCAGGCGTGCACAGCCACACGTTCACTAAAGTAACGCCAATGGTTCTCTTCAATGTTCTGTAGCATAGAGCTGTCTCTTAATGGCTTGAACTGATGCTTGCATCAATACAAATGTTCTGTAGAATCAGTCCAATGTGTTTTTGAGTTCCTCAGACACCAGGCTCTCATTATCTCTCATCAGTCCAAGACACGGACTGCTGGAATTCCTCTTTCTGTACCACATCTCGCAAATATCAACTTTGTCCATAGTGGCCATAATTATCACAAGGATTTACAGATCTCAGAGTCAGTGAGGAGGCCTGAGGGAAGTGAAGATTTTCTGCTTTACTGTCTCTTTGCAGAGCAGGACTTGCAGCATTGTTGACCATAGAATTTGTGATTGCAAACACCATGCTGAGGCACCAGATGACACCAGCTGAAGAAGTCAATGCAAGGCTGGTCTTCTGTTAATGGAAAGACACAAAATGACTATTATTTTGAATACCTTTTCATCATTTCCTGTTCTTCTATGTAAAATGCCTTTGACACAATCCACATTGTACAAAATGCTATAGAAATAAAAGTGTCTGGAGCTTTTATTTTAAGCCTTAAAAAACACTTTTGTGTAAGCGCTGTTTACTCTGAATATAGAGACGTTGTAGAGAGGTTGCTAACCACTTGGAAATACTGCACTGGCATACTGATAAGGACCTGACCTGCTCTCTGAAGACCCTCAGACTGAAATCTCCCATGGGAATGAACAATTATGCACACAAACACAGTTGCGTCCTTTGAGCTATGTGCCCTGTACTACTAAATAAACAAATAAAACGTATTTAAATTTTCAATATCATTATAATTAAAGGTATAATTCACCAAAAAATGAAGAAGTACTGTTGATTTAAACACAGCTAGACCATTCATGCACCGTAAAACCCAAGTCAACTTCATCAAATGAAATAAGTGTAGTTAACTCAAAATTGACTGAAAGTGAATTCTACTCATTTGAAAAGCATTTTGAACTCAGTGTTGAAGGTAATGAGTTAATTAAATACCTCATTAATTCAACTTAAATGGAGCAAGTTTTTTTTAACTCAAATGGTTTGTTGCAATCAGTTTCCTCGATTGGTTTGAGTTGACTTAACTTATTGGGTTTTACAGTACTCAGTTGGTTTGAGTTCTCTTTATTTATTGGAGTTTTACTGTGCTCAAATTGCTTCATTTTCTCAAATGGAGTAAGTTCACAGTACTCATTAGGATTAGGTTTTGAACTTAAATGGTTTGTTGCAATCGATTTTCTCAAATGGTTTGAATTACCTTAACTTTTTGGGTTTTACAGTGTGAAGTAGGTGACTTTTTTCATCTAATTAACATTAAATAAGACTATTACCAGAAACTACAGTATAAACATATCACAAACAAAACTTTTGCCCCTGACTCATGCCCCCTGTCTCATGAAGTGAAATGGTTAGTCTATGTTTTTTGTTTCTTCTATTGAGGTTGTTTGAAGATTGTTGCAAACTGGTTGCCATTGACATCCATAGTAAAAAATAAATAAATACAGTGGAAGTCAATGGGCACTGGTTTCCAACATTCTTCTCGAAAAAACAGAAGACAAAATCTCAGATAGGTTTGGAAGAAGTGGAGGATGAGTAATAATGATATTGTTCAATTTTATTTTAGGGTGAACTACTGTATATTGTATAAGTCAGTTTTTCTCAACCATGTTCCTGGAGGACCACCTCTGCACATTTTCCATGTTCCTTAACCAAACACAGCTGATTTAGATCGTCAGCTCATTAGCAGAGACTGAAAGATATGGGCTTTCAATATGCATTCTTCAGCATTCTTGTGTACTCGTGTAACATCATCATCAACCATCAAAATTCGGTTTCAAAACTCAAGAGCGCAGCTTCCAGCCTCTGGCACTTGAACTGCAGCTCTGCACAAAACGTTTGGCCAGTGGAGAAACGGTCGTGCCCATCTGAGCATGGTTCTCGCGAGGTTTTTTTTTTTTTCTTCACTTTCGCCAATTGGTGAAGTTTTTTCCTCGTCGCTGTCGCCACAAGCTTACATGGTTCGGGATCTGTGGAGCTGCGCATCAATGGATTGCTCTTCAGTGTTTGGACTCTCAGTAGTGATTATTAAACCTCACTGAACTGAGCTAAACTAAACTGATCTAAATTTTAAAAACTGAACTGTTCCAATTTACTATGATCTTTTATGTGAAGCTGCTTTGACACAATCTACATTGTAAAAGCGCTATACAAATAAAGGTGAATTGAATTGAATTAAAAAAGTCCAAGAGGTCATTGCGGCTGAATAAAGGAGATGGGAAGCGAAGAATTTTATATAGGTTTATTAATAAAGTTTAGAGATATAACTTATTTATCTGAGTTTCCCTAAATGAGACGGTAAAAATAAACATTAACATGAAAATCTAAAGGCATAAACACACTAAGGGTGTTTATTTGCTGAAATTCGAATTAAAATCTGCTTTATTTATATTGTGCAAAGTATTTATATTTATATATATATATAATGTTTTTATGCATGTTATTTATTGAAAAAGAGAAAAACAATAAATTATTGTATGAATGCTGTAATGTTTAAAAAAATTCTGTTAAAACACGTGAAGGTCATGTGACCATCAGGAAGAACGCGGCATCTCATTTCTCATAGGACGTGTTCTCTGTTCTAGCAGTTTCTCAAGTTTGTCCTTTTGAGGTACTCTGACAAGACCACTCTCTATGAGAACGCAAGTCCGTTCTCTACATTCTCAGAATCAAGAAACAGCTTTGTAATGGGTATGACAGACAAAGGAGACATCCAAAACATGCAGCGTTGGTGGTCCTCCAGGTACGTAGTTGAGAAACACTGGTATAAATCATACTATTATGATATTAATTGACACTGTTTATTCAAACCTTGTATTTCACTCTTATGTGTATATATAATTCAGTTGACTCGTTAAATGTACTGTAGTAGTGAAATTCACAAGTAAACAATGTATTGTTTGTACCACTACATAATAAATAAATGTAAACACTAATTCTGTTTATGAAGCTTGATAATTGCCTTTGATACACATGGAATCAAAGCAACAATAAAATTGAACACTCTGAAATTATGTATACATTTATGCAGCTGGCGGATGCTATAGCCAAAGTATGGTATCCATTTTTATCAGTAAATGTTTCCTGAGAATCCTACCCATGACATTACTAACGTCATGCTCCACCAGCTCCTCTACAGAGCGAGATATGAGAGTTCTTAACAAACAAACATTCAGCGGTAAGTCATAACCAATAAACATTCAGTGATGTGTCCTCTCAGGCATTGCAGGTACTGTTGAGTGAGATAAGAGCTGAGGTAAAAGTTGGGGTTCAGGTCTTAAAGATGGCAACCATTCATTCATTCATTCCTTCGTTCGTTCGTTCGTTCGTTCGTTAATTCAATTTCCTTCGGCTTAGTCACTTAATTCATCAGGGGTCGCCACAGCGGAATGACCCAACTTATCCAGCATATGTTTTACACAGCAGATGCCCTTCCAGCTGCAACCTAGTACTGGGAAACACCCATACACATTCACATGCATACACATCCACTACGGCCAATTTAGTTTATTCAGTTCACCTATGCTGCATGTCTATGGACTGTTGGGGGAAACTGGAGCACCCAGAAGAACCCCTTGCGAACACGGGGAGAACATGCAAACTCCACATGTTTGCCAAATGGCCCAGCCTTGAACCAGCAACCATCTTGCTGTGCAAGGTGAGAGTGCTAACCACTGAGCCACCGTGTTGGGATGGCAACCAAAGGTTGGTAATAAGATCCATGAGACATCACCCATGAGCAACACAACTGAGAATATCCCTGCAAAGAAGAGGTAGTGCTGTAAAAGTGGCAGTGATTTATTCTAAAACAGAAGGGAATTAAAGCGTAGTAGTCAGCCTAGACATGCAGATTAAACAAGAATCAGGTATTTCAGAGATAAATCTGCAGCCCAAATGCTACCTATAATAATATAAACTCTAGAATGCATAGAATGATTCTTAAATGTTTGTTTTGAGCACTTCTCAAGTGACTGCCTCTTTAGGATAAATGATTATGTTGGTTTTGGGTTTAATTCTCAGGAACACACACCGTGATAAAAAAGTATCAAATGTAAAATATAGTCTATTTATACTTATAAATCTACCAAATGTATTCTTGTTATAGCTATTATTCCAGGTTTCAGTGTCACAAACCCTTCTAATATACTTTAATAATGCTTATTATTATTATTATCAGTATTATTAGTCTTGAAATATGTTATGCTGCTTAATATTTTTTGTAAGCCATGATATTTATTTTAGTACTGGTTGATTAACTCTTTCCCTGCCAGTTTATTTATTTATTTTTTTTTTAAGTTGCCAGCCATGACCACTTTATTCTTTTTTGATGGTTTTCACCTAAATTTGACACTGACAGTGCCTTAGAATATTTTCTGCTAGGAATATATGACCATATATGATGTGATCATTTTTTTAATCACCACTTGAATGCAGATAGGTTTCATCAAAAATGCAACATTTTTGACAAAAAAACTGAAAAAATGCGCACATACTAAGGGACAGATGAAGTCCCCTGACAGATGAAGGCCCTGGTAAAGTAGGGAGTAAGTCAAAGAAAAGCTGTACAACTCTTAATTTTTAAAACGCAATCTGACTTCAACTTTCATCTTATATTTTAAGCCCAGATATCTAGTCCTGGGGTTCCCAAACTTTACAGCCAGCGACCGCTAAAATAACAATGCCAGTGACTTGCGACCCCCAAATTCTTCTTCTTAGGTGATTATAAATATGCAAACGTTGCTCATAGGCCTATACAAACAGGAGCACATTGACAACACAAAAACGTGCAACAGTCTAACAACCATATCATTTTTATAGTCATTTATTCATTTGTTTATTTCAATATTAACCTCGGCTAAAGAGACTGGTGGGCACGATGTTTTCAGCACAAGTCTATTCTTGGTTTAATTTTGGAGACCACCACTCTGAGATCATCCTCATTGTTCAGTTGTGGCCTGTATTTATTTTTAATGTATTTGATTGCCATAAAGGAGTCAGAAGGTATAACCTGGTGCTATAAAACCACTCTCCTGCAGCTGACATTATTGCTGTGTTGTTAATCTAACATAAACACACCGATCCTATAAAAATAATAATTTACAGGCTGATGGCTTTTCATTTGCATGTTGTTGTTTTTCACTATTAATCACTTATTTTTATTTTCTGTGGGTTATAGCTAAAATATTGTAATTCTAATAGTTTAATAAAATATATCTGACTTTTGGAAATCACCAAGAGACCCCTTGTCATTGTCCCGCGACCCCCACTTTGCCAACCACTGATCTAGTCAATGGTGGGGAAAAGAGTTAATGGAAAGTCTAAAACAGTGTTTCATTCTAATTGCTTCATTGCACTTTTTATTTTAGATTTGTTCCTACCAAATGGCATTTAAATGGCAGTACACACTGAAAATGATGTTTTATTTGATTCGAATGTCAAATGTTAAACTAAAGCAGCTTTTACCTTTAAGAGTGGGTGAAGGAGGTGGAACTGGCACTGGGATTGGAGCAGGACAGAAGTGTGTATTGCAGGCCCGTGAGCTTATGGGTCTCTGGTGAGGGAAACAGCCCACTGACGGACGCCCCTGTCTCAGGCACTGAACGCTGCGTGTCTGCACCCCACCGCCGCAGGACACCGTGCACTGAAATACACACAGACAGGACAGAAATATTAGAGCCTTGGCAGAACAGAGACAGAACAAAGGACTGATTATTTATGAAGAGCTAGTGACACGAACCTGCAGCCAAGGAGAAGAGTACCAGCCCAGTGTCACAGAAGGACCGCCAGGCTGGAGGAGCTGGGGTGCCAGGGGCTCTGGGCAAGGGCCGTTATTACAGGATTGCTCAAGATCTGCTTCAGGCTTTTGTAAGTTCCTGCACCTCCTTGCAGGGAACTCGGTGTAGCCTCCTTGAGAGTCTTTTTCTCCACAGTGGAGCTCTCTTCTCCTTACTCCTGCTCCACAGGAGGCCGAACACTGTCAAACAACCCAACAATTAGATAACACATTGTTTCCTTGTTCTCATACAAATCCCTTGAGTGTAAAATAAAATGCCAATCAGAAAATAAACACAGACTCTGATGATCCACACATTATGCATGCCCCAGCACTGGTTGATTGGCCGGGTTGGATATAGTTACTTTTAAAAGTAATATATTAGAGTCTTGACTTAAAACTAAGTTACCTTTTAAGAAAAGTAACTTTTTAAAAGATTTTTATTATTATTATTGTAATGTAATTTATTAATTTAAAAACTAAATTTACTCAACACTTCTAATGAATTTGCAACTATGAGAATATCCCCTGGGGCTGCATGGTGGCGCAGTTGGTACCACGATCGCCTCACAGCAAGAAGGTTGCTGGTTCGAGCTGGTTTTCTTGCTCTGTTAAACATCATTTATGAAATATTTTAAAAAGAAAAAAAATTCAAAGAGAGGCTAATAATTCTGATTGCAACTGTATGTGGGACTCTTATTTTGATCTCATCTCATCACAGCTCATTGTCAGAACACAAACTTGTGCAAAGACAGACTACAAATTTTATTCCGTGCTCCCAAAGAGGCAAACAGTCAGTTTAAATGTATCTTTTGTTAGTTTATCGTGTATATTGTGTAATTTGAGGTTATGTTTGTTTGTAATGAAGCAACAAGCACATGTAAACTGCTTAAAGATAAGTGTATAGTGGTAATACCTGTAGTTATAAAAGAGGATATAAAACTGTGGTAACATGTTATTTTGATGGTCCATTTGAGTATTAGTAGACTGTCTGCTTAATATCTGTTGATATGCTCTTTCAACAGACATTTAGCTGACTATAAGAAACTTTGCAAGTACATGTGCAACTTACATTAATCCCAACCCTAACCCCAACCTAACAGTCTACTTATAATCTAATGAGAATTAGTTGGCATGTAGATGTTATGCAACTTAAATTCAACAAACGGACCATCAGAATAAAGTGTGACCAAAATGGTTTCTGGAGAATTTTTGATCTTTAACCACATACTTTCTATGTAGATACCAGAGAACAATTTAACTTTAAATCAAAGCACTCTATGACACCTTTAATTTTGAAAATGCTCTTTTTGAAAATAATGATGGATGTTTATTCAACCAATACATTTTGTACATATCGATATCAATGGCTTTACCAGCATATGCTTGCTACATGCTATTCCCTTTTAATTTGTTGCTTAATATAAATGTTAATGTGCCCAAGATTCATGCTCAATTACTTAATTGACCTAAATTTAACTCGCAATAGCAAACCTGAAGCATAACATAAGTGTGACATGAATGCACCTGTAATTACTGAAACATTTTGCCGAAAAATATTATACCAGAAGATTAGGCTGAAAACAAACAGTTGAAGTCAGAATTATTAGCCCCCCTTTTAACTTTTTTCTTTTTTAAATATTTCCCAAATTATGTTTAACAGAGCAAGGAAATTTTCACAGTATATCTGATAATATTTTTTCTTCTGGAGAAAGTCTTATTTTTTTATTGTGGCTAGAGTAAAAGCAGTTTTTAATATTTTAATAAACATTTTAAGGTCAAAATTATTAGCCCCTTTAAGCTATATATTTTTTGATAGTCTACAGGACAAACCATCATTATACAATAACTTGCCTAATTACCCTAACCTGCCTAGTTAACCTAATTAACCTAGTTAAGCCTTTAAATGTCACTTTATGCTGTATAGAAGTGTCTTAAAAAATATCTAGTCAAATATTATTTACTGTCATCATGGCAAAGATAAAATAAATCAGTTATTAGAAAAGAGTAATCAAAACTATATAAATTATATTTAGAAACGTGTTGAAAAAATCTTCTCTCCGTTAAACAGAAATTGCGGAAAAAAAATAAACAGGGGAACTAATAATTCAGGGGGCTAATAATTATGACTTCAACTGTATCTGTCTTGTCCCTTGAAACACAATTTCTGTCTTTTTTTATTTATTTACTTTACATTTATGGCTATGCAATAAGATGATTTACGCCATTTCTGCAGCTCCAATGTGGGTTTGAATCTTAACGTAGGCATAGCATGTTGTGGTCTATCTTATAAAATTAATTTGTATTAATTGTAACATGATAAGATAATGGAATTGTGAAAGTGTATCCATAAAAATGTAGACATAAACTCAAAAAAGATTTTGCTGCTTGTTCAAACTACTATTTAAAATGAGATGAAACAACACAATTCTTGAGATTTGGGGGGGGACTTAATTTTTTATGTTCAATCTTCTTAAACTTCTTGTTAACTTAATTGATTTGTGTTGGGAAAACATAAACATTGTGTGAAACCATGCATTTTTTACAGAGTAGCATTAGGTACACTGCGTTGCTTCACACACTAACATCATGCATGTTTTCTGCATTTGAATATTACTATGTGTGATTTACATAATATTTTAGTACCATGCATGTACGCACATGGTTCGTACGAGTGCTTCTACATAACCTTTGATATTCCTATGAGGGCCTTACCTCTCCCCAGGCCCTAGTTATCCACTGAAGACGCTCATTCTTGGGGCAGCGGCTCAGCACACAGCTCTCCTGGGCTTTGGGCTTCAGGTGTAATTTACACATGCTGTCAGGCACCACCACAGCCCTGGCACCTGGATCAGTGCTCCTGCAGAAAACACTGCGTTTCTTCAAGCCTCGTCCGCAGGTCTTCGAGCACTTCAGAGAAGAGGGAAAAAGAAAGATAAACACAGAGAAAGAGAGCTCCCCCCATGTGGTCTTTGAGTGATGTTAGTTTAAGCATTGTAAAGGTCACAGTGGCACGCAGTTTCACCTCCAACAACAGTTGATATGAACTCTGGAGACAGGCGCTGTGAACTTATTCTGACCTTTATAGGAGGGATTTAGTCAATATCAACTACCATTTCTCAAAGATTGCAAACTGTTTATGCAAAACAATGATTTATGACTTATGATTTATGAAAAAAAAGGTTAAAGATTCAGCTTCACTGCTAATGATGAAATGAACTTTGGTGTGTTTCAACATTCTCTGTGGAATTTTTGTTTACATGAAAAAAAAAATAATTCAGACCTGATTCAGACACATTAAATCTATATTTATGCAAGCGAATACGCAATAGCAAAACATATTACAAGATATTAGATTAAACAGTGTGCTCATTTTTACTTCCAAACAATGCATGGTCACTTCAACCATGTGCAGAATGGACTCTGAACGTAATCAATGCAAGAGTGAGACGGATGAAGCAGAATGTGCTACATGCTCAATAACAGCAGGGGGCAGTAGTGTTTCAGCTCTGATGCTTTTTCAATTTGTTCTGGTCATCTCAAATATTCCCTTTAATATTTGGGCTATTGCTTTTAAGCACATTTCAAAACTGAATTTCAAGGTGCTGTATTATTTTTTTATTTATTATAACATGATTAGTTACACAGTGGAGGGAAAAGTTGAATACATAAGAGTTGGATTGAAAATAGCGCATACATTTCTATAACTATCTAACGGAACAATAAAGAACATTTCAGGCCTTTTGGGTCTACTGAATTTAAGGATTTAATAATTCATATTTTATATAATATTTAAATTAATATTTTAGCAATCTCATTCATTTTTTAGTGAGTTAGGTAGTTAGTATTAACATATTTTTATAGTTTTTTTTTTCTTCTTTTGACTATATTTGCACAATCCACCACAACACCCCATTTATTCGAATGGAAAGAAAGAGATGCATGTTTATGTCACACTCTTGTGACTAAGGAGCCATTGAGAGAAATATATAGTAACACTAGTTTAAGTACCAATTCTTGCTATTAACTAGCGGTTTATTACCTACCAATTATTAAGATAATGGGTATTCGTTAGTACTTACTGTATAAAGTACACATCCTGTATGATCTCATTACCTTAACAAGCAAATTAGGAGTTTATTGGGTAAAATGCCATAATGGGTAATAGCAAGAATTGTATCCTAAAATAAAGTGATAAGATATACTTTTTTCTTGTTTTGTTTCTCTGTAGTTCTTGTAATATATTTGGTCATCATTGACACAAAATAACCTATCTTATTTATCCTAAACATATGCTATACACCTGACTGAATATACAGTATACTCAACAAAACATCTTAAATAATACACACAACTCTGTGTTACACACTAGTCAGATTGTGCAAGTGACATAGTGAATCCAATCTTTCCACACCACATTAAAATGCTGAAAAACATAAATAAAGTGCAAACAATTGACAGAATATTGTATGTGATCCAACAGTACCTGTGTCCAGGAGCCAGTGCTCCACTCTGGAGGACATGACTGTGTGTTGCAGGGCTGTAATTGAGCAGGAGCCATTACTGGACACAAGGACTGAGCAGCCACCTCCTCCCGCTGGTATGTCACCTTCCTCAGGCAGCGGATGTTTCTCGTCTGCTGGCCACCTCCACATGTTCTGCTGCACACTCCCCATTTACCTGTGGTCCAGCTGACAAGCCAAAACATCTGACCTTCAGACAAGTACTATGAACATTGTTCATGACTTAAAATAATTGTTTTCTGTAATATATATATATATATATATATATATATATATATATATATATATATATATATATATATATATATATATATATATATATATATATATATGTAATATAACTTATCCAATATAACTTGTAATATATGTAATATGTAATATAACTTGTTTTACGCAGCGGATGCCCTTCCAGCTGCAACCCATATATATATATATATATATATATATAATTTTTCCTATCTTTTATGTCACATGATCTTTTGAGTTTTGCTGACTGGTGATCAAGATTATTTAAACCTTCGCACACAAATCTTGTGTTTTTATATTTCTGCACATTTTTAACAGAATTTTCTGTCTATTATGTCACACGATCTATTGAGCCTTTCTAATTGGTGATTGAGAATATATCATTCATTCAGTTTATTTTCGGCTGAGTCCCTTTATTAATCCAAGGTCGCCACAGCGGAATGAACCGCCAACTTATCCAGCATATGTTTTACAGCGGATGACCTTCCAGCTGCAAACCCATCACTGGGAAACACCCATCCACACACCTAATGAATGCCTCCCCCAATTTACCTGTACCACATGTCTTTGGACTTGTGGGGGAAACCGAAGCACTGGAGGAAACCCACACGAACGCAGGGAGAACATGCAAACTCCACACAGAAACGCCAACTGACCCAGCCGAGGCTCGAACCAGTGACCTTCTTGCTGTGAGGTGAGAGTGCTACCCACTGTGCTGCATTGAGAATATATGTGACCAGAAATTCAGTATTAGAATTAGCCTAAAATACCATGTATGAGTCAAAATTATCGATATTGCTTTTATGCCAAATTCATTAGAATATTAAATAAAGATCATGTTCAATGAAGATATTTTGTACGTTTCTTTCTGTAAATGTATTTTGAATACATTTTTATTAGTGATATGTATTGGTAAGAACTTCATTTGGACAACTTTAAAGGCAAATTTATCAGTATTTACATTTTTTTTGAACCCTCAGATGGCAGATTTTAAATAGTTCCATCCAGACTAAATATCCTAACACGCCATACATCAATGGAAAGCTTCAATTCAATCTATTCAGCTTCCAGATCATGCATAAATCTCAGTTTCCAAAAATTGACACTTATTTGTGGCCCAAGGTCACACGCAAGCCTTCGGTTACAAAACTTGAAAAGGACACTTTACATCCATACTGTAGGTCACAGACACGTACACACACAATCTTCTTCAAAAGAAATCTGCCTAATGTGATGATCATTAGATTATGACTGATCTGATTACTCTGCAAACCACATGATGGAAACACTAATGAAGAAACCACATACATCTGTGTGCACCCACTCCACCCTTTCCCTCACAATAACATACACATTTACCCTTTACGCTAATTCTTCCAGCCTAAGAACTAAAATGCTACCAGTAGACGCAGACATCTTGAGTTCATAAAAGGATTTCTATGATTTCTTCACATTTCAAAACATTACTAAAGTCATAGTGGCATCAATTTCATTGCAGCAATATGATGAACAACAGCTGGCATAAATCGACACCATTCATCTAAATACTCTCAGAATATGTCAAATTTTGTCTTTGCATATTTGGTGTTTTGATATTGCAACAGTGCCCCCTTGAGGCCAATCATGTAAAAATCTAACGTAAACATGTTGAAATTATTAACCTCTTAAAATAATTTGAGTGTGTAGGAACGATTGAGTTATTCTTTATATATTTATTATATATTTTTTTTATTTAAGTCTCTTTGCTTAGATTATTTGATTTGAATTCATTTGATAAAAATAGAGAAAAAGTTAATAATAATAATTAATAATAATAATAATAATAATAATAATAATAATAATAATAATAATAAATAACATTATATTTATATATTTATTTCTGTTTTAATTAAATTAATTTATTTTAGTCATATAACCATTCATAAATCATTTTAATATGTTGATTGGGTCATGAAAAGGACACTTTTAATAAGTTCAATACATCCTTGCTGCACAAAAGAATACATAAATAATAGCATTTATTAAAAAATAATGCCGACCACAAACTTTAGAACAGTAATGTAACATTTGTAATAAATATTTGGTTTAATTTGGCAGTTTTTTGGGGAGGAATAAAATAAAAATAATTTGTATGACAAAATCCTTGCATTTCGGTCTATAAGACAAGACTAAATGTGTATAAATTAACACTGGTGCCAGATCAGTTTTCTTCCAGGGCTCAGATTGCAACTCTGTGCCTGCTTCTTTTGGCTGTGGATGAAAAGAGGCTTTAAAATAGTGCTGGGCAGACGAGGGAGAGATTAGAGCAAATGACAGCTATGACGAGAGCCGTGGCCGCAACACCGGACAGACGCCCTGGGTCGACTTCTTAGAAGACCCAGTTCCACCCAAGCATTCACACAGACCTGAGAAAAATCCTTTCATTTTCCCTCCAGCCATCTGACAAATTGAAGGGAGATGGTTAAACTGCTATTTTAATTGAGGGAAGAAACTTGATCCACGGCACAATATGTCTTTTCCCTCCCCCTCGTGCTTTCTTTGCCACATAAATGACAATGTGTCATTGGTCAAGAGCTGAGCTGCCGTGCCTCACTGCAAACCACTGCTGGCTCCTGTTTTAATTTTACATTTCTGGAATCTTTCAATAACTCGCATATTTCAAGCATACAATTAAATGAGACATTTCTTTGGGGACAATAATATGTGGACTGCTTCACATTTCTGGATACAGTCTGATTTTGCTGGCAGCCTCTGCATGTCTGCCTAAAATGATGCACCCATAATGCATACTTGTTCCATATCACTTGCTGAAATTTAAGCTACCCTTGGTCATACTGCGGGACAAATGCTGAATTTTTAGAGCTCTCTGAGGAATGGTTTTGGTTTGGAAGTGTTTGTCAGTTTAAGAGCTCTAAGAGAACCATGTATTTTTCTAAACCCACGCGACTTTTCATTTATTTATTTTGCTAAATATATCAGTTTAAACTGACCAAAGCATGCGCGTTAACCACTTCGGCTATGTTTGGTTGTGTGATATATTGGTTATTCATTACAGAATATTGAATTAATATTATGCATCATTATTCATTAAAGAATATTTCAGTTATTATAGTTATTCATTACAGTAGTCTTATACATGACCGTTAAAAAGTTTTGAATAGTATCTAATGTTCACCAAAGCTGTATATTTTTTTACATATATGCACTTATTGGCCACTTTATTAGGTACACCTGTCCAACTGCTTGTTACCACAAATTTCTAATCAGCCAACTACATCGCAGCAACTCAACGCATTTAGGCATGTAGACATGGTCAAGACCATCTGCTGCAGTTCAAATAGAGCATCAGAATGGGGATAAAAGGTGATTTAGGTGACTTTAAGTCCTGATTTCTGATGCGACATTCGGATGGTAGGGTCAGAATTTGGCATCAACAACATGGAAGCATGGATCCATCCTGCCATGTATCAACGGTTCCAGCTGGTGGTGGTTTTTGGTGGTAGGGGATGTATTCTTGACACGTTTCAGCCCATTAGTTTAAATAGAGCATCATATCAATGCCACAGCCTGCCTGAGCATTGTTGCTGACCATGTCCATCCCTTTATGACCACAGTGTACCCATAATCTGATGGATACTTCTAGCAAGATAACACACCATGTCATAAAGACATGAGTCATCTCAGACTGGTTTCTTGAACAGGAAAATGAGTTCACTGTACTCAAATGGCCTCCACAGTCACCAAATCTCAATCCAATAGAGCACCTTTGTGATGTGGTGGAATGGGGGACAAATCTGCAGGATTTGACATGGAATGACAAATCTGCAGCAACTGCTTGAAGGATTAGGGCAATTCTGAAGGCAAAAGGGGGTTCAATCCAATACTAGTGTATATATATATATATATATATATATATATATATATATATATATATATATATATATATATATATATATATATATATATATATATATATATATATATATATATGTAAATATATATATATATATATATATATATATATATATATGTAAATATATATATATATATATATATATATATATACATATATATATATATATATATATATATATATACATATATATATATACATACATATATATATATATATATATACATATATATATATATATATATATATATATACATATATATATATATATATATATATATACATATATATATATATATATATACATATATATATATATATACATATATATATATATATACATATACATATATATATATATATATATATATATATATATATATATATATATATATATATATATATATATATATATATACACACACACACATATATACACACACCTTAATAGTTTATATTCATTCATTCATTCATTTTTTTTTCGGCTTAGTCCCTTTATTAATCTGGGGTCACCACAGCGGAATGAACCGCCAACTTTTATTCCTGTTTGTCTTCAGAACATGTTGGTGCTAATTTTTTATTATTATTAATAGATAGAAAGTTTCAAAAAAATCTATGATTCACTAGCTATGTTTCCATCCACATATTTCTCTGCTTATTTTTATGATATTAAACCTAATGCATTAAACAGCTGAATGGAAAGCCAAGATGCATATAAAATCCTAAAATGTGCATACAGGTCCATGTATTCAGTTGATTAAGTCTAAATTTTATCAGATAAGAAAACATGATTAAATTATGATGGAAACACATTTACCAAATAAATTCCTCGACGAAGCAAAAGAACCAGTGTGACTTTGATGCAACCTATAATTTGACTGGAGACCTTGATTAACCAGTGGATCAATATCAATGTAATCATCTCAAAAGATATTTCATTCACTCTTAAATGAATGAAAGTGCATGATTTGAATAAAGTACCTAGAACTGGCACACAAGATTGCATTTTCTTGTCTTGCAAGATGTGAACTAAGACGTGAGCCCAATGAGAGGCAACGTGTGGAACACATCAAACAAACTAGTCTGACAGACAATCACCAACGGCCTGACTCTACTCAACAGCCGACTGTCGGCTTGGTGTGTCTCAGCCTTAAGGCTCCAACAGAGACTTATGGGTACAAACATGAACCTTTCGAAAAGTGTTAGCTTATGAGAGTGTGGGATAAAAACAATGCTTTATTTGCAAACAATTTATGATATTTAACCTCCCACACATGTTACATTTGCAGCTTTAGATGGAAAAATAGCTACTGTAAAATGTTTTACTGTCTGTGCTTGAATAGTGCCATTTGAAGACAAAAGCAAACATGCAATCATGCAACAGAGCACTGCAAAAGTCTTTAAGTCATGTGCATTTATCTTTTCATGACATTTTAGGAAACAAATCAAGGCCCACGTTTGAAGTCGCCGCACTCCACGCTTCACAGAAGCAGCAAGGCAGCGTTTGCAGTCAGGAGAACGTCGTCAGACTGAGTCCTGTAGGCCACAGTCTGAAGATTAGCGCTCAATTCCTGGCTGACTAGACACACTCGATCCCCAGAGGGATGTGGTCTCTTTTGCGCTATAATAAAACATGGGCAGACCTGTCGACACTGGAGATATTTGCTGGAAAGATAAGCAGAAGCTTCTGTCTTTCTCTTCTGTTTTGAATGCAAGCCCAAACTTTTTTCTGGAAGTGTTTCCAAAGGTCTATTTATTTTCCCTTTCCTGCACCCTTTTTTAGTTTTCCTCTTTTCAGCGGTCATAAATCAAAGCACATAATGCCTCAAACAAATAATGTTTCGGCAGTCTGATGTTGATATGGTAAGGCCGTGATGTCATTCACTACATGGGGAAACAGACTCGGCTCTGCGTACAGTGGGGGAGGTCATTAGTAACTGTGGGATTTAGAACCTGTCTGCCTTAACAATAAACACACTTATGACATACACAGAGAGAGAAGCAAATTCATCTTGAATGGTGGGAATCTCGTGCAGAGAGGAGAAAAACACAAGACCATTTAAGAGTTCACCTACATTTGATAAGCTTTTAAACAAAGGAAAATGAAAATTCTGTCACCATTTCCTCTTTCTATGCTTTGTGAAACAAACAGAAATAGAATGTTTTAAGATTTTTTGTTTATATATAAAAGTCCTAAACCATATACTGGCTTAAAAATGACATGGTGAAGAGCAAGGGCATGTTCACATTTGGCATGTTTGGTTTGGTTAAAATCAACACTTGTGCAATTGCTCTTAGTACAGTTAATATAAATAATAAAATATCCTACAAAATTTGGAAGCTCTTCACAATTGATGTTGCAAACTAACCACTGCAAGTTCTTTGGTCCTCCAGGCATCAATTTACTGTTGAGAATCTAATAAGTAAGTGTAAAGTGTAAGTGTAAATGCTGCCATCTGAACTTAAGCGCACCTACTCTAACTGCTTAAAAAGAGTTTCGGTCCACTTACAAAATAATCCAACCCAGGCTCATTCTGAAAACATACTGCTATATACATTTCAGGAGATTGCGAAATACGTCCCAGGAGCTACGTTTTTTTTGTATTTTTTTGTTTTCGCAAATGCACCAGAAGCCGCTGTGTATGCTTTTTGAGATCTCAAATTTCTCTTGCGAGTGCCATTTGCGCCTGCAGCTATCGCGTAATCCATCAGAGGCCGCTGTCGACTGGCTAATTGACAAAATGAATGACTGACCGATCGACTGACCCACCCTCCTCCTTCCCTAAACCTAACCAATAGTGTTTTCAAAAACAATCCAGAAAAAGAAAAGCCCTCGCCTGATTTTTACCATGTTTTGAGATTGTACCACATTCTTATTCTGTTATTTACTTATTTTATTTTTTGGCTTCTTTTTTTTGTTTTACCTGCTTTCTGGAATCATTCTTCACCAGACTCGAACCCTGTCATCATGGTCAAATCCTTTCTGCATCTCAAGTCCACCAACATACATGGCGAGCTAACCGGACAAACTGGTAACAGCGGGAAAGCCGTCTATATGGAGGTAAGCGGTGTTTAGGGGGAAAACTACATAAGTGTTTCATTGATGGATCTTTCATACTAAGAGGTTGTAAACATTTGTTCCTTAAAGGAAACTGTCACTGGCTCTAGGTGTAAAAGAACACCCAAAAGTGAATAATATACAGTTGAAGTCAGAATTATTAGCCTCCATTTGAATTTTTTTCTTTTTTAAATATTTCCCAAATTATGTTTAACAGAGTAAAGATATTTTCACAGTATGTCTGATAATATATTTTCTTCTAGAGAAAGTCTTATTTGTTTAATTTATTAACTATTTTAAGGTCAAAATTATTGGCCCCTTTAAGCTATTTTTTTTCGAATGTCTACAGAACAAAGCATCATTATACAATAACTTGCCTAATTACCCTAACCTGCCTAGTTAACCCAATTAAGTTAAGTCTTTAAATGTCACGTTAAGCTGTATAGAAGTGTCTTGAAAAATATCAAGTCAAATATTATTTACTGTCATCATGGCAAAGATAAAATAAATCAGTTTTTAGAAATGAGTCATTAAAACTATTATGTTTAGAAATGTGTTAAAAAAATCTCTCCGTTAAACCGAAATTGGGGGAAAAATAGCCAGGGGGGCTAATAATTCAGGGGGGCTAATAATTCTGACTTCAACTGTATGCAGTAACTCTATTAAACTGATAAAAGAATAGTGGCAGACTGAGGGGTGACAGGCAACAGGCTCTGCCACAAGACTATTAATAATTAATAATTACCCTACTGGATTATTAGCCTATTTAATATGGAAAACTGAATTTGTATAAGACAGGCAGTAATAATATTAAATAATTCATTCATTCATTTTCCTTTGGCTTAGTCCCATTATTCATCAGGGATTGCCACAGCGGAAAAAAAACGGCAACTTATCCAGCATATGTTTTACACGGCGGATGTCCTTCCAGCTGCAACCCAGTACTGGGAAACATCCATACACACTCATTCACACACATACACTATGGTTAATTTAGTTTATTCAATTCACCTGTAGTGCATGTCTTTAGACTGTGGGGGAAATCGAAGCACCCGGAGGAAACCCACGCGAACACAGGGAGAACATGCAAACTCCATACAGAATTGCCAACTAGCCCAGCCGGGACTCGAATCAGCAACCTTCTTGCTGTGAGGCGACAGTGCTAACCACTGAGCCACCGTGTCACCCACAATATTAAATAATAATAATATTAAATAAAAAGGGACTAAGCCGAAAAGAAAATGAATGAATAAAAATTAAATAAGTGAATAAATAAATAAAAACACCAGGAGGGACCAAATCAGTTCTAGTGAGATATTACAAGATGCTCTAACATTCCTTTTTTTCTGGAAAATGCCAGTATGAATTGTAAGTCAACTTGGATAAAATGTGTTATCATCTTTTTTGATCCATTCTTTTAATCTTATCTTACTTTTTTTTGTAATAACTCTGTGTTTTTAAACTTTTTAAATGTAGGTACGGCATAATGACTAACTCACTCTGTGACCCCCCATCAGAAGGATAGTGATGTCATTTAGATTTGATGCTAACAGAAGGAGTCTGGGATCAGTGATAATCTCCACTGGTAATCAGAGCCTTTCAGCTCCCCGAGTTAAAGTGTCATCGGGTAACAGGCAGATATTGGTGATGAGTGATGGGAACCTGTGTAGTCTGTCTCTACATATCCAGCACAGCCGCAGACATGCTGCTCTCCCATCAACCCTGCATTGTTTTCAATTACACTGTTATTGGACTATTTGTCAGGCTTTGAATGGGACAAGCCAAATCGGTTAGAGCTTGTTGCTGTAAGGAAACAATCATATGGTCTTGATTTCCCCTTTTAGAATCGCCTCACCATAGCCTGCACATTATAATCGGTCGCAGCCAACATTTCACACAATGTTAGGCCAAAGAGAAAAAAAGTGAAAAGGACTGAGGGAGGAAAGCCAGAAGGGGTGATTTGTTATCTGAGCACCAGTATGGTGCGTCAATGCCTTTCAGGCTGGCAAGTGAGGGATGTTGGGCATGTAGATGCCTCTATATGGCAAGAGATCAGTAAATCAAGTCAAGTTAAGGGGTTGCTCTTATAAGAATGGCTGTAGGCCTCTCAAAAGGAAGATGGACCGGCAGATTGACTTCAGCTTTGAGACACCCAGAGAAAGGCTGTTTTGAGCAGCTCCTTTCAGTCTCCAGAGCCCAGAGGAGGTTTCTGACACCTAGACGGAGAATGTTTTCTCAGGATCCCTAATGAGACAGTCCCTGCTTTTCTTTCTCTTTTTCCATGCAAAAAAAAGTCATTAAGCATGTTTCATATAAAGTACAATGTCTCTATCCAATTCATTCATCAACTTCTTCAATGTGCCTTTTTTTCCATTTATTCTCCTCGTTTCCAAATATAACACTATAACCCTTTTCACTCAATGTAAATATAATGGAAGTTTAAAAATAATATGGCTTCAATTCCTGGAATTTTTGACTAGTAATTCACTGTAGTCAACAAAAACTCAAGACAGAATGAGAGGCTAGTATTTGTGTGTATATGTGCCTTATGTGCGTATGTATGCATGTGGCTTTGCATTTGTATAATTTAAGAGGTGCGTGTGTGGCAAGCTGTGGCTTGGAGTTGGAGTTTGGGCATTGAAGGAGTAGTCAGTCCCTGTCTGGAGACTATGTTAATCCTGTTTTCTTTAAGGAATGAAACAGAGAGGAGTACCCAAGGAAGAACGTGACTTTTTAGAAATTTAATTTGGGTTCTGCTCACGCTGAATCCACCACAGCTGATTTCAGACAGGCATACCAGGGCATTGTGCCCACCAATAGTACTGGAGAGCTTGCATGTCCAGAACAAAGAACTGAGCTTTTACTTATACATTTTGGACCCTGGTGCATGTTCTCGATTTATTTAGTTTGTTTAGGCTTATATGAACACACCAATCATGTTTTGATACCTACCAAAACAATTGATTCAATTGGTTGAAGGTAGTATCACTTATATTATTGTATATTATGGAAAGGATACCGTTCATTTAAATCAGGGGTGCCCAAACGCCGTCCTGGAGGGCCAGTGTCCTGCAGAGTTTAGACTTAGGGTTTAGACACACCTGAACCAGCTAATCAAACTCTTGAGGTATGCTAGAAACTTCCAGGCTGGTGTGTTGAAGGAAGTTGGAGCTAAACTGTGCAGGACGTCGGCTCTCCAGGACAGAGTTTGGCCACCCCTGATTTAAATGATTCTTCTGGCAGAATAAAGCCATATAGGGTTATCAACAGCTCAGGCTGTTGTATAAGACTGAAAAAAACTGGCTAGATGTACATATCCCACTTATTACATACCTAATTGCCACAAAACTAAACTATTAGGTGCAAAACATAGATCTGAGGTGTAATAATTCATTACCGCTTAAATTAAATGCAAAGCGGACAGAAACAAAAACAGACTACACTGACCTACTTATTATTCAGTCACAACATGACGCCAAAGATAAGCATGTAAATATGGACATTAATGTATTTACCAATGGTCAAATTGATTCAAAGTACCCAGACGAGCCTCTATTATTAGCTGCAACGCTTGTTGTCTTGGAATTTCAAACTTTGAAATGCCATGATTGACCAATCAGAATCAAGTATTCAATAATAATAATTTATTATTGAATGCATTTACTTTAAATATCACAGATCAATGTGACATCACCTTTTAAAGTATGTATACTCAAAGTACCTTGTCATAATTCAAATTCTGGTTTACTGGGACTAAATTCAAGTTCTAGTTCTTAAATTGAAAGGGAGTCAAATCTTAAACCAAAACAAAACAGAGAGAGAATCTTACTATGCAGGGCAGGGCTGTGTGTTGCACAGGTGAGAGCCAACCACCGGTCTGGTCTGAGGGTTGCAGAGGGAAGAGTTGACCTGCGTCTGCTGATCCTGCAGACAAATGGCTTTCGTCGATACACGACCTTAGAGAGAGTTAAAACCAGATACACAGATAGTGAGTGCAAACATTTACTCTCTGTGGACATTGCAGCAATCCATCTTTTTTAACATGTCCTAACATACATCTTTATCATGCGATAAACTAATGCATCCTCTGAGCAATCTTTCAAAAAGGAAAGTTGGGACACACTGTCCGTGAACGGTCTTTTTGGGGATTAAGGGAGCTCAGGATGAATGGCAGTACTGTAGTGTGGCTTCTGTTGTGGCAAACAAAGCTGGGCCTCTGTCAGTGTGAGAGGCCAGGAGGGGCGGCCCAGAGGTCCGTTTGAAAGAAAAGCATGAATGAAACTGTGTGAGAGCGCAGATAGAGATCTGTGCTCTGGGCATGTCATAGTGCTGCCTGTCTGCTACCAACACTCAGACAACTGACTGTGAATGGAGGAGCCACTAACACAGAGATGAGCCAGTGAGATTGGGAGGTCTAGTGGAAGGAGGGGCACACTTTTGTCTTTCTATCCTGTTCACAAAGGTGCATTTGATAGACCTGGACAAACACACACATGCGCTTCCTTCCTCCTACTAACACAGATGAACTGAAACTTGCTCTCTCCCACTTGAGTCAACAAAGCAAACATTTAACGTACATTCAACATCTACTCACCTCCCGCACAAGGTGCTGAGCAGTCAGAGCGCACAACAGACCAGGTGTAGTTGTGCTTTTTCTCTGGATGTGGTAGAGTGTATTCCCATGTTATACCAGGATTTTTACCTTGAAGAAGAATCTGTAAACAAGAAGAGGTAATAGTTTTATTATACACACTACCCTTCAGAAGTCTGGAGAAATGTGCAGTTGAACAAGTCTAAATAATGTAAACGGAAAGGTGCCATAGTGTCTAGTGGTGTTTTATGATTATAGCTCTATTGGGACTAAGAGATGACACCACAGTGTGTCTTGTGATGCTGCTCTGGAGGGATGCTTGAATTAGATTGTCTATGTGCTTGAACTGAAGCTTGTCAGCTTGGAAAACGGCACAAGTGGACCAAATTGTGGGTTGGTTGAATCTGAATATTTTCACATAGTAGTATACTGTGAGACTTTATTTCCCTGAAATTTTGACATCCATATTTATGTTTTGGTAGGCCTGCATGCTATAGTTTTGGTGCCTGTTCCTGGAGAAGATCTTACAGTTGTTCATGTGAGACTAGACCACAGAGGAAGTTCAGCCAGTTCCTCACTAAATCCATGCCCAGGGCCACTGAGGACAGCCTGAGGATAACTCTAATGGAGTGGAAAAGTCCTCCAACAAGAAGAGGACCTTTGTTTTTAGGCTTTGCCACATGGGGAATTTCCTCAGACTATTTGCAATAAAAAAATGCAACAACACTCAATTCACTGGAACTGGTAAACCACCAAATTATATGTCAAAAGTATAAACAAAGCAGCTAAACAAGGATCAAATCGAAAGGGTCAATGAAAAGTTTGCAGCAGTGTTTACACAAACCAACAGTAATAGCAAGGCAACCCAAATTTCTCGTAAGTAAGAGTGCGAGCTGAAGTAGTGGATTATGCAGACCTTTAATTACTCTGGATTTACCCTCAGTGAGTTAATGGTTTGAACAGGAAGCGTGTGGCAGGCTGCTGCTGATGTGGGTAGATTATCTTTAATCAGTCACAATAAACACAATAAATGCTCTTCAAATGGGCTCAATGCACTGTCAGATTATTGGGTTAGCTTAAAGCATCTACCTGTAGTTTGCTAGCCAATCTTGGGTTCAGGTAAGTGTCATGCATTTAAGTTTTACATTAAGGATGGAGAGCTATGCATTCGTGTGCAAACCCTTTTATTTAAAAATTTTTTTTTGTTTCAATGGGATGCATGTGAATGTAACTGAAACTACTTCGCAAAAGGTTATAATTTGAACGACATCTGCGCTTATGTTAGTTTGTTTTTATTATTTCAGAGATTTCCATAATCCTGGACCAGGCCGTATCCTGAGCAGCTGCTGTGGTGGTCATGGAGGAATGGAGAGCATGAGACTGATTCCTGTAAGACCCCAGTGACAGACGAGTCTTCGCATTTATCCTGAAGGGCCAGCCTGTACACCAGCCGGTGACCTCTCTCACCTGCAGCTTTTCCACGGTGGATGTCTAGCTTTCTCCAGCCTCCGGCACCTAGACTGTAGCTCTGCACAAGAAGTTTGGCCATAGGAGAAATGTTCATGCCCAACTGAGCCTGGTTTCTCTCAAGGTTTTTTTTTTCCTTCACTTTCATCAATTGATGAAGTTTTTTCCTCGCAGCTGTCGCCACTGGCTTGCATGGTTCGGGACTTGTGGAACTGCGCATCGATGGATTTGCTCTTTAATGTTTGGACTTTCAGCAGTGAAAATTAAACCACACTGAACTAAACTTCAACTCTGAAAACTGTTTCAATTTATTATAATCTTCTATGTTATGCTGCTTTGACACAATCTACATTGTAAAAGCGCTATAGAAAAAGATGAATTGAACTGAATAGAAACTATCACAAGTACAGTAAGCCCAAACCTGCAGAAGTGGAAAGAATCTGTCAACAGAACAGCAGAAGACATTGTGCGTATCAAACAAAGGCCGTGTTTGAGGGATGGAGGGTTTCCAGAGGAAGTAAAACAAGTTTCTTGAAAGACAGTGGCAAGTTAGCAAACTTTTTACTATTTCTTGGCTCACTCTCCCTTCAAGTGTCCAGGCTGAATCTATTGCCCTGGAATCAGTCCACGAGACCCTGCACGCTAGCCTGTTCAAAGCTGGTCCAGATTTACAGTTGGCACTGAACACAGAGCAGCTATTCCAGAATCAGGCTCAGGAGGAGGTCTCTGATCCATCTGTGATCCGGCTAGCCATCTCACTATGGATACAACACATGGGGAAACTCTACCTCTCCTGATCCAGGGTCAAGGCCTGCATGAGCCCATTGCAGCATGCCTGTGCTCTGATATAGGATGTCTAGAATTTCAGTCTTAACATATGCAACAAGAAACACAATTTTGAACAATGACTCAACATGCTAAATATCCTAGAACCTCAAAATACTGCCTCTTTGCATCTTCTATTGTCTTATGTTGGAAAAATAGCTTCACCCCATGTGCTTCTATTCCATTTCTCACTGTAGACGCTCCCTTACTATCTTTCACCTAAGTCATTCTGAATAATGACAGAAAATCTGAGGCAATTACTGAACTCTGTTGAACAGGACCACTAGGACAGGTTCATTATCAAGCAGTCCCAGTATTGGGTTACAACACAAAAATCCACGTGTTCCCTTGCTAAAAACGTGGCAGTTACTGCCATTATGAAGAAACAAGAGTGGATGAAAATCTGATTAATGGGAGTACAGTTTCAACATTTAACCAAATGTTATTAACAAACTGATGTGACATAAATAAGAATTATTCAAGGGAATTATTTTGGAGTTCGTGTCAGACTTATACAGTGCCTGAAACCAAATGTTTTGGAATAAGTCTGCTCCATCTGGTAATATCCTTCAAACTACAACTGGTTTATCTTGAATGTTGTAAGTAGATGCTACTAATTGTACACCATTGTACTCTCAGGTATTTCAATCTTATTTAACCTCTAAGTGAGGGAAGGGATATGACGATTAAGTATATTGGGGCTTTAAATGCATCATGGAGGATTGGCAATACCCTATTAAACATGGCACAAGAATATCCATAAGTAAATGAATTCTAAAAAGTATTTCTCAGGCAGAAATATGTCAAGTCTGAAGGAAATTGCTTTGCTAAATCTAGTACCTCTCACTCCACCATGCTGAGCTGATTACAAGGTTTAGTACCTTGTCATAGTTTACCTTCAAATTTCTCAAAAAGCATTTTCTTAAGTGTTCATTAAGGGTCTCGAAGCTGAAGTATCTATTTTTCATAGAAGGACAAAGATCCAGCCAAGCCTAATTGACCAGCTGCTTCCCTCGAATCGCAACCCCAAGCCTCTCTGATCTATTGAGTTCAGTTGCAGAAATCTTAATCTTTTAATCTCTCTCTACCCTCCTCTTCTTTTTAAAATTACAGAGCATACTTAGGGAGATTAATGCCAACTCATCGGCAATCAGAACTCCACTGCCACCACCCACCCTGGGGAAAACGTAACGAAGAGAGGGCACACGGGCTCAAGGGGAAAGCTGCATACACGTAACACACAGGTTGAGTGTGGTGCAGATCAATGGCCAGTAAATAAGGTCAGAACAAAAATGTATTAAATTTAGCATGCTTGACTGTTGTATAACTTACACAACAACACCTGCAAAGCCATCAAGTTTGACCAATTGGGTTTCTAACAGCTTGAGATGTTTCCAACAAAAGAAATTTGGTGGTATGATGGTGTAACTGAATTTTTAACTGACAAATGAACAAAAGAAAGGAATTCAGTCATGTTAGATCTTAAAGTGACTTCAAACACCATTCCTTTAGATAGTAGGATATGGCACTAGAAAAGA
The DNA here is from genome assembly GCF_903798145.1 of Danio aesculapii. Classification (NCBI taxonomy): domain Eukaryota; kingdom Metazoa; phylum Chordata; class Actinopteri; order Cypriniformes; family Danionidae; genus Danio; species Danio aesculapii. Next base: position 41,349,920 of record NC_079441.1, on the reverse strand, counting down.
CAAGGTTGTTAGTTCCAGAATAAAAATTAAAACTGGTCAAATGTGTACCACCTTCCATTTAGTAACACTTTGAATAAACCGTCTGCAAAATATTTTAGAAAATATTCAGCAGCACAAATATGACATTGTTTCAACCCAGGCTCATTCTGAAAACGTATGTTTTTTGCAGTTTTTTGCAAATCTATCAGGGGCCGCTGTGTACGCTTTTTGAGATCTTAAATTTCCTTTGCGAATGCCATTCGTGTCTGTTGTTCTCACGTAAATCCACCAGAGGCTGCTGTGGACTGACTGACTGACTGACCCACCCTCCTCCTTCCATAAAGCCAACCAATAGTGTTTTCAAAACCACCGATTGACCCACCCACCCACTTCTCTGAACCCAACAGACAATTTTAATAAGCAATCCAGAAGAAGTAAAGCCCTCGCCTTATTTTTACCACATTTTCAAATTTACTACATTCTCACCCTGTTATTTACTTGTTTATTTTATTTTTTGGCTTCTGTTTTTGTTTTACCCGCTTTCTGGAACCGTTCTTTACTGAACTTGAACCTTGTTGTTGTGGTCAATTCCTCTCTGCATCTCAAATCCGCCTACATACATGGCAAGCTACCCGGACAAACTGCTAACAACGGAAAAAGTCATCTATATAAAGATAAGTGGTCAGCTGGTAAGTGCAAAAAAAAACGGCATCGTACCACCACGTAGCGTTTGTTTTAAAGACGAAATGCAGCCATACATACTTCTGCCTACATAATTTATATTTCCAGAAATGTATATAGGGCTAAGTTTTCAGAACGAGCCTATGGTGTATTGTTTGGTGCCATACTATTTTTCATTAGTGTTGTCCTTTGTTGTAAACATCACATGTTATGCTATATTTTGATGAACCTCTTTAGACATTCTGTTGGCTAAAAGAAACGTTACAACTACATATTTAGGCATGAAAGTGTTTCTTGCATGTACCTGCACATTTTCTTGTAGATCATTGAACGTAGCATTAAACATAGCATAAAATATACAGCAAAATAACTAATTATTTTGATCAATATTAAGCAGACGGTCTATTGATACTGTAATGGCTGGAAGCCTAGTTACTTTTATTCAGCCAAAGGTTCAGAGGCAACCTTCCAAATAAATTGTTAGCAGATTTTAAGCAATTGACATAGCTGTAAAGTTATGCTATTACCTGCCTATTATTAAGATATTGGTGGTTTATTTGTACTTATAAAGTACATAATATCCATGATTCTATACTACCTTAATAACTATTAATAAGCAGCAAATTAGTTTATTGATTACATATGCTGCATCCCAATTTGCATACTATCTATCCTAAATAGTATTTGAAAATAAAATTAGTATGTCCCAAATCGTAGTATGTTGAAAAGAGTGTGCCAAAGATTCCCGGATAGTTTACTCATTCATTCATTTTTATTAATCTGGGGTCACCACAGCGGAATGAACCGCCAACTTATCCAGCATTTGTTTTATGCAGCGGATGTCCTTCCAGCTGCAACCCATCACTGGGAAACACATACACACTTATTCACACACACATACACTAAGGACAATTTAGCTTACCCAATTCACCTGTACCGCATGTCTTTGGACTGTGGGGGAAACCGGAGCACCCGGAGGAAACCCACGCAAACACAGGGAGAACATGCAAACTCCACACAGAAATGCCAACTGACCCAGCCGAGGCTCGAACCAGCGACCTTCTTGCTGTGAGGCGACAGCACTACCTACTGTGTAGAAGCGTCCATACTCCAATCACTAATATTGTCCACAATACATAGCGCATTGGATGTGAATTTGATTAGAACTACAAACGTGGGTGAAAAAGTGTAAATAAACTACAAACATGGTGGACGCACAAGACCAGCAGTCAAGTAGAGAGATTTTTGTAAAGATGTTTGTATAACTGTTAAATAATATCTAGTCCAATGAAAAAATATTTAAATCGCATTTCAGTGTAATATTTCACCTGTAACAACAAGATATGTTTGGACATTAATGTCTGAATGCATAATTATTCAAAGACCTAAGGAGATTTCTCTGCATTAGAGACTCTTGAATGGGAGATTATCCTGCTGCTGCTTCACCAATAAGGTAGGTAATTAAACATGAAAGAAATGTGGATGATGTGTGGATGACTGACAGGACTCGTAACTAAGCAACATAATGATGTTAACAAGGACTTAGTATGTCCCAAAGCTTGCATACTCTTCTGTTACACACTCGAAAAAGTATATACTTTTCCTTTACAAACAAAGTGCAGATTTACAGTTGGCTCTGAACAGAGCAGCTATTCCAGAATTAGGCTTATGAGGAGGTCTCTGATCCATCTGTGATCCGGCTAGCCTTTTCCTTTACAAAAAAAGTGCATACTTTTAGAGCGTAGTGTAAGTATGCGAATTGGGATGCAGCAACAGTTCATGGTTTATTAATAGTGAGAATTGTACATTAAAAAAGTGTGAACAAAGTTACTTGTAGTAAACAGAATGTCTAGAAATTACCATCAAAAACTATGGTGTGCATTATTTTCTTATGTTTAAATGATCCATCATCAATTATTCCTATACCAGCTGCCAAATGAATCTACTAAAACAAAAGTTTACCTGATTCGTCAGATCTGTTTTTCTTATATGTGCTTCAGATGTGTAAAGTTATATGAAGCACCCTTACTATGACCTCAAAGGTCACCTATACCCATACTTATTATTATTCATGTAAGAGGTGCCCTGTGCTGCCCATTAGCAAGAGCACACAGTGCAGTGAGTTCAAAGCTTAGTGCCATTCACATTGTCGCATCGTTTGATCTGGAGTCTCTACATACTGAAGATGAAAGTCGCAATGACCACGTCGGCTCTGGCCTGCAATTAATCCCAAACAGAGGCGTTAGTCTGCCCATTCGGCTCATTTGTGTGCCTTCTCTTGTGTCTCTCTCTCTATCTTTCCCTCATTTGCTTCTCATCTCTCTCCCCCACCCACTGTCCCTTAGCCTTGTTTTCATCTGACAGAATGGCCACAGCGCTCTTGCCAAGACCCTGTCATGGCTAATTCACTAACAGGTGTCAGGCAGAACGGGAATGGGGGTGACTCACTTCAAAGAGCAGGGTCTCATTAGTGGGGCCTGTGGCGAACAACGTCTCAGGCCGGTTGAAAGAGCGCTGATAGTTGAATGTAGTACCGGCAAACTGGAACCTGCCCGGCCAGTCCACAGTCCAATCCCCCGTCAGGTAATAAATGCCACGCTTCAGGCTGCGGACAGCCAGGTAGCTGTTGGAAATCTCCATCTCCTGCACCTGAATGCTCCTGGCGCCGGCAGGAACCATCACAACAGGGTAATACTCTGAAAAGAGAAAAGGAAAAAAATGGGTTCACCATGTCTGCTGACTTATGCCACTTCTACCATTTCTGAAGAATTGGCATCTTTGAACTGACGCATTATCACCTCCTTCAGACGGATAAGAGCGATGAGGTGCCAGACTGTAGTAAGTGCTCTAAAAAATACATGAATTTGGATGAAAAAGTGCTGTTTTCTGTAAAGCTTGCAGAGAAGAGCTCTACAGTGGCACATAGACTACTTAAAAGTGACAGTAAGAGCCAGATTTTGCCCCGCATTCATACCTCTTCTATCTGTGCATGACATTGTCTTATCCAATTAAAATTTGTTCATTGAATATAGTGGACAAAACTGAAGTTGCTGATGATTACACAAGGTTTTGAATTAAACCTTAAAGCAAGCCCCTGCAGATTTAATATATGTTATGCCTTTGCCCCTCTATAACTTCATTTTGGTTATGAATTTTCAAATGTAGGGCGTCACGGTGGCGCAGTGGGTAGCACAATCACCTCACAGCAAGAAGTTCGCTGGTTTGAGCCTTGGCTGGGTCAGTTGGCACTTCTGTGTGGAGTTTGCATGTTCTCGCCGTGTTTGTGTGGGTTTCCTTCGGGTGCTCCGGTTTCCCCCACAAGTCCAAAGACATGGGTGGTATAGGTGAATTGGGTAAGCTAAATTGTCAGTAGTGTATGTGTGTTAATGAGTGTGTATGGATGCTTCCCAGTGATGGGTTGCAGCTGGAAGGACATCCGCTGCGTAAATCATATGCTGGATAAATTGGCGGTTTATTCTGCTGTGGCGACCCCAGATAAATAAAGGGACTGAGCCGAAAAGAAAATGAATGAATTTTCAAATGTTTTTCTTCTGCGACAAATATGTACATCAAGTCGTGTCCTCTGGTTGCACTTTTTGGACTTTCTCTGAATATTAAAGGTTTATCTAGTTGTAGTGCAAATGCGTTTGCATTTTTGACACTGTTAGCAAGATGGTGCAGTCGTTTACTATGGAAATATTTTTTTTTTTTGAAAGATCCAAGAAAGACCAAAAATATTAGGTAGTGCAGTTTTTAGCATTGGGGTGGCATGGTGGTTAAGTGGTTAGTATTGCTGCCTCACAGCTTTCTCACCAGAAAGCCTTTCTATGGGAAGTTTGCATGTTCTCTCTCTGTTCCCGTGGGTTTCCTCCAGGAGCTCCAGTTTCCACCACAGTCTTAAAGACATGCAGTATAGATTAATTGGATTAAATAATTGACTGTAGTTTCCCAGCACTGGCGGTTGTATTCAGGGTGCAAGGTTGCAGCAGTAAGGGCACCCACTGTATAAAACAATTGCCAGAAAAAATGGTGGATCATACCCCTGATGAAGCAGTGAATAAGTCGAAGGAATATGAGGGAGTGAGTTTTTAATAATTATTTAAATAAGTTTAATACATTATAACTTCTTGAACACCAAAAGTGTATATGAGAACTTTTTTGAACAAACCATATGATATATAGGCCAACACGGAATCTGCACATGCAGAAATCTACAGATTTTTTGCCAATTATTGAGTCTATTTATTTACTTGTGGAAAGTATATTTAATCAGTTGTTAAATTAATTTCAGTAATATAATTGACTAATATGAAAATGTTTATATGATTTATTTACAATACAGTTTAAGTAATATTTTAGCAGATATATTATATGAAAGACTTGCTTTGTTTACCAAATAAGTGGATCTTATTGGATTTGCATTCTGAACATTAAATAACTGAGTTATTTATTTAATTAAAGAAGTTAAAAACATTTCATTAATTTTCTTTTCCGGCTTAGTCCCTTTATTAATCTGGGGTCGCAAAAGCGGAATGAACCACCAATTTATCCAGCATGTTTTATCGGATGCCCTTCCAGCTGCAACCCATCACTGGGAAACCCATACATATACACACTCATTCTCACACATACACTACGGACAATTTTAGCTTACCCAATTCACCTATAGCGCATGTGTTTGGACTATGGGGGAAACCAGAGCACCCGGAGGAAACCCACGTGAACAAGAGGAGAACATGCAAACTCTATACAGAAATGCCAACTGACCCAGCTGAGGCTCAAACCAGCGACCTTCTTGATGTGAGGCGATTGTGCTACCCACTGTGCCACCGTGACGCCCGCAAGTTAAAAACATAGAATTTTTTATTTCGTATATTACGTTTTTAGTTATGAAACTCCCAAAATCATTTAGCATAAATCTGCAGTTTTTTACAAAATTCTGTGCAGAAATAGCAAAAAAAAAAGTCTGCAGATTCTGTCCTGGACAAAACTGACTAATTTCTTTTTTTTAGGCCTGTTATTTTCTTTAAAATACCAATCTGAATGAATTAGAATAAGCCTGAATAAACAAGCCACTCACCATTGGCTCTGTGCTGGAGGGTGTACTGGCCACTGTAGAACTTGCAGGTGGAGTTGTCTCCTTTACACACCCCACAGGCATCCAGAGTGGCCTTTGATCCCAACACCTGGTCACAGCCCACCGGCTACACAGGAAAAGTTATTAAAATTAAATTCTCAAAATGACACACTCAGTTCAGCCCACTGGGCCTGTTGAACACAACTAAGTGCATATGTCAATCAATTGTCATGCAGAAAACCAGTGCAAAATGCACTGCCATCTCAGTATTATCATCTCCTCACATACCTCACATATCCCATCTATACACACGCCCCCTCTGTAGTCAGAGCAAGATGTCCCATCTTTGACTTTGCTGGACATTGCAAAGAAAAAATCAAAGTCCTCAGCAATGCAGTACAGCTTGCAGATGTCCTCTTCTAGATAGGAGATGAATGAGGTCATTAGATCTTATAGCTCCAGAGTGACTTTATGTGAGATCTTCTGAAGCTGTGAACAGGTAAATGAAGCATGCTGCTATGAAGTTTCATGCAAGAGAACATATGCATGAGCTATAACCGTATCAACATTTTTCAGACAAAATGCAGGTGGACTTTTACATCAAATGAAAAACAGTTCTTGAAGACCCATGCACACACATAAAATCAATGATTCCAATACCTCAGTTTAGTATGTTCAGGTGGCCTGAGGTTCAGAAAGGGATCATTGCATTACTACAATTTGAAAATAAAATAAAAAAAAATAAAATAAATAAAAAAAAAATAAAATAAAATAAAATAGTTAAGTTAAATTAAAAATAAAATTAAAATTAAATAAAATTAAACAAAAAATATAATTAATCAAAATTTTTTTATTTAATTCAATAATTTTATTTAATAAATTAAACAAAATAAATAAATAAATAAATAAATAAATAAAATAAAATAAAATAAAATAAAATAAAATAAAATAAAATAAAATAAAATAAAATAAAATAAAATTAAGGCCTGGAAGCCGTTGAGGCCTGAAAGTTGGCATTTCTGTGTGGACTTTGCACTCCCTGTGTTGGTGTGGGTTTCCTCTACAGTCCAAAGACATGTGGTACAGGTGAATAGGGTAAATAAAATTGGCCTTAGTGTATGAGTGTAAATGTGAGAGTGTATGGGTGTTTCCCAGTTCTGGCTGGAAGGGTATCCACTGTGTAAAACATATGCCGGAATAGATGGCGGTTCATTCCGCTATGGCGACCCCTGGTATATAAGGGACTAGGCCGAAGGAAATTCAATGAATGGATAAAATTAAAATAAAATCTAATTATTATTATATTGTTTATGATAATTTTGAAGTTTTATAATAAATAATAATTATTCATCATTTTTTCCAAACAGACACAATGCAACTGTTTACAACCGTCTAGTGCTAATTACTGGGCAAGTGTAAGCTGTTTGTGGTTGGCCATGAAACAACTGGAAGACTCACTGTGTTGTAGAGAACGTATCCACAGAACACATGTTACACTAAAATTTAAAACTCTGTTACAAACCGGCCCATAAAGCTGGAATGCAAGAGCAATGACTCTGTCCAACTCTCCCACTGAGAGAGAAATATGGACCTATCAGAGACGGATCCGCACTTCCCAGTCAGAAGAAACAGACCCAGCTTCACTTAATACACAAGCACAGTATGAACAGTAAGATACTGTAGGTTTTGTCCTTCTGGGATCATATTAGATAATAAAATACTTTTAATTTCAACAAAACCAAAATGATGTTACAGACCCATAGGTGCTGCTAAAAGGGAAACTTAACAGCAGCAAGAATTTTAACAGGAATCGTTACATCGATAAATAAGGAGGACGTATAAAACATAAAAACAACACCAGTAAGACGTCAGTGTTTAATCCAATTTGATTGAACTCCAAAATCCCAGTCAAGCAAGGGTAAGTGCTTCCTAACAGATGTAGTAGCCAGTGAAATATCCCAAGGCCAAACATGATCTACTACTGAAAACGGCGCTCCATTCACACCCCTGGAGACAGCTCAGAATCTCCTCTCTGGTCTTTCTTCGAAAACTGACATATGAAAGGCCAAACGCATAAACAGACTCAGTGGGTCCTGTTCAGGTACGAACCTGCCTACTGGGTTGATCAGAGCGCTGAGCTCACAGAACGAGTGCTTACACGTTTCTAGTCCAAATCCACACACAGCTCAGTCAACACATTCGGTGAGATGAATCGCTTGGGCGGAACACGTTTCTCCTATGTAACAATCTCACTGCATATTGTCAGAAACAAATGGGAATGATTACTATTTAAAAACACACCTGTTCATGCTGACTCAGATATCAGAGGGTATTAAAAACTAAGTAGGCAAGACTTGGGATGAATGTTTTCAGTGGTTACTTCAGGGTACATATATCGGTCAAAAGTTTGAAGGTCAGTGAGATTTGTATTTAGTTTTTTAAGAAACTTCCTTCATTTATACATTAATTCATTTATTTTTCTTTAGCTTAGTCCACTAATTATCTGGGGTCATCACAGCGGAATGAACCACCAACTATTCCAGAGAATATTTTACGCAGCGGATGCCCTTCCAGCCACAACCCAGTACAGGAAAACACCCATACACACTCACACTCACACTCACACTCACACTCACACACACACACACACACTCACACACTATGGTCAATTTAACTTATTCAATTCACTTATACCGCATGCCTTTTGACTGTGATGGAAACCAGAGCACCAGGAGGAAACCCACACGAACGCAGGGAGAACATGCGAACTCCACAGAGAAATGCCAATTGGCCCTAGGCACAAAGTCTAAAGCGTATGGCACAAAAGCATTGAGAGCATGTGGAAATCCACTTTTGCTATTTTAGGGACGGAAAAATATGATTTGCTCCGCGCCGCATGGTCTAACAGGGTTGTGCTTATTCTCTTAATGAGTTATGGGTGTGTTTTGAGCATAACATCTGTTAAACCAATCAGAGTCTCGTCTCACATTCCCTTTAAGAGCCAGTTGTGTCGCACCATGGCGCATTTGCTATTTACATGGTGAACTTTACATACTGTGGAAAAAGTGGAAAAACTGAATGCTTCACTAGCGAGAAAACCATAAACAGACCATCTGCTTCGGCCTCTTTACTTTCTCTTTACTTTACTTTTACTCTTTACTTTACTCCTTTACTTTTATGGATCAGGAAACAGTGTTGTACGCACTCCAATGAAGACATCCATTAGCTTACATATTTAATTTTAAGATTTATTTCAAAACTATTTCTAAATTCAGTTCTAATTTCCAGCAAACAAATAAATGAACAATAATAATGAAGTGTGGTCAAAGAACTGAGTTATATCCAAACACATGTCCCATTCTTATGCCCCATATGGTGATGCATACATCTCCAAACCCGACAGGTGGACAAATCTAAACTTGTTTTTATTAAACCAAATATAAATTTGCATATAATAAATAATACTACTAATAATAATAATATTATAGAAAAGCTTATTGTCATGAATAAACTGAAAAAAGCCCCCTGACACGAAGAAAGCATGGAGGGAGTGGTTTTTATATTTATGAAGAAAATAATATTTTTTTAACATTTAATCCTTTTTTATATATATGTAAAGATAATTGTGTATTGCTGTAAATCCTGTGTGTATTAAGAGTTTGGACCTGCATAGGCACATAACTAACGTGCTTTGCGCTGGACTTTAGACCAGCTTTCAGTTGGTCAGTGGCGCAGTCCATTTCAGGTCCTCAAAATAGCAACGCGCCAACAATGCGCCTCAACACACCTCCTTTATAGACCAGCACACCCATGACTCCACACAGTAGCGCAAAGGGATTTGCTATTTAAACAACGTGGCGCAAAAAACGTGAAAATTACAATTGCGTTGGTCAGAAAATAGCAACAAACCGCATAATAAATGCACATAAATATTAAAGAGCATGATCTTTTTCAACTTTGATACCAATATGAAATGTTTCTTGAGCACCAAATCAGCCTTTTGGAATGATGTTTAAATGATAAAAGTATATTGATTATATATTATAATATATTAAATAATAATATTAATAATATTAAATATTTTATATTATAAAATATAATATATGATATAGTAGAAAATAATAAAAAAAACATTATACAAATGTATAGAAAATAAAAAAACATGTGACCTCAAACCTTTAAATAATATTACACATTGTATGTATATAATACACTTAAAAAACATCCATTAATAATCAATTTCTTGTATTTTATCATTCATTGTGCTTTTCTGTTTATTAATGCTTCCAAACTGCATTATGGGAGTTTAATCTGTTCCAATAATCAATAGAAAAAAACATGTAAATCACAAAACAAATAGATATTTTTACAGTGCATATAGAATAGAATAGAATAGAATAGAATAGAATAGAATAGTTAGTTAAATTCCCAGATTAATCATTCATTTAATTTGTTTTTCTTTAAAAAGAATGAAGTCCTACATGTCCTATAAACACAGAGATACTGAACCCGCAGCAGAGGTTTGCTGCACTCTCTTTTTCAACTGTTAATGAGACATTTGCTTTTGTTGGTAATTAATGCATTAAGACCCAAATATCTCCCATACCTTCCACTTTGGTGTATGGCTTCCATTTGTAGTACCATCCCCTGAAGGGTTTGCTGTTGTACTCTGCACACTGCTGAGCTCTAAAGTCCACTCCATCGGACTGGCATGGCTTGGTGTTACACAGCTGGTGCAGTCGACCGGGGCCTTGGCAGAACTTGCCGTTGTGCTGTGGGCTTGGGTGAAACAACCAGCAATTAGCACGAGCGAACATGGAAGCAAGGTTAGAGAGAGAGAAAAAGAGAAGAAACAGATGTGCCTCAGCAAGCGTTCAACATGTGAGTGGAATGACAGCCATTTGCTATTTTTTTTGGAAGAACGGCTGGTGAGATGCATTTCATATGATGTGCATTAGCATCTGCGCTGAGGGAATGTCTTTGTGTGTTATCGGTGATGTGTCCGACTGAATCACATCCCAACTGACAGCTGTAAAAGAGGTAAAATGTTCAGGATGCGATTCCATTCATGACTTGGACTCGCTTGTGTTTTCAACAGCTATGATTTCTGAATAATAAACTTCAGCGAGAACAAGACAACACACAGCTGGATTAATTTACTTTACACATTGTGTTATCCGAGTTGACTTGCTTCCCTGTTGCATTTATATTGGGAATCTTTTGCTTTCTGAACTAGTTAACCAACAAGCTTCCCTTCAGGAGAAGTAATGTAAGTTTATTCTGGTGAATATCACAATGCTGATCTAGCAAGAAAACATCTACTGAGCTAAAATAAATCTGCTTGATCTAATGTGGAATGTCATTCATTCATTGGTAACACTACATCCTAGAGTATACTTAAAGTCCAAGTGAAATAAATATTGGTAACACTTTATTTTGATGGTCCATTTGAATATTAGTAGACTGTCTGCTTAATTTCTGTTGATACTGCTCCTTCAACAGACAATTAACTGACTATAAGAAACTTTGCAAGTACATGTCAATTTACACTAACCCCAACCCCAACCTAACAGTCTACTTATAATCTAATGAGAATTAGTTGGCATGTAGATGCAATGTAACTTAAATTCAACAAACGCACCATCACAATAAAGTGTGACTAAAAATGTACTATGTTTATTTTGCTAGCTCACGTTGCTATTCTTAAGGTGAATAATCAATCTGTGCATATTAATTCGCTGAATTTATTTATTTATCTCTAATCAAAGTTCGACCATTTGCTTCCCCATTTAGAGTGGCGGTCCTTCTATTGACGTCAACTTAAGGGCTTACATAGCAACTGTTAATAAATTTTCTTACCCTCTTACTGGAAGATTGCTATAAGAGAATTATGCACAAAAGTCCTTTCGATGTTTTAATTGTTTTTGCACTTCTTAATTTATTTTGCATTAGTTAATTTTAGTAAAGTTGTTATTTTCCATTGTGTGAAAAATACAGGCATCAGCCTTGAAATGCAGTGGACTTATCATTTTTGTGCCTAGTTACTTTTCAACTGCCCTGTATTAATCAATTTTGCATCTTCAGAGGACTTGGATTTAAGAGTTCAACAACTTTTATATCTTAATGAACATTTTAAAACTTTTCGGGGGTGAATATGCTGCAGATATGGAGGCATTATAGGTGCCATATACTGCATTAGTTTAATAAGTTAAATGGTTCTCTGATTTCTACATAGTAGGTTTATGTCTTTGGTAAGTTTCCAAAAATCTGCAGAAACGGTTTATTAAGCAGATTTTTCATTTACTCCATAAAATACCCATAGAAACAGAAGGTCCATGATTGATCATATCTGGTTAGTGTCGTGAATATTAACAAAGACTATAGAATACACAAGACATGTCACTTGTATTGTTTTGAATGGACTTGTCTTAAAGGGACTTTTGAACACAGATAAACCCAATCAGAGTAACGTTAACCTATTTTGCTCACCAGATCTGATAAAGGCTACATTATAATGTAATTTGACAAAAGAGAGTGGTAGAGAGTGCTGATATTGGTATAATTTTAATATTTAATAATATTGTTATACTAAGATTTGTACTATAAGATTTGTGAGTCAAACAGCTCCGGATAACTCCATTTTCTAAAGTATCCGTAGTCATCTTAACAACACAAGCACTGATGTCACCTTCAACGGAAACTCTGACCTCTGCTTTCAATAGATTAGAGAATGAAAAAGATGCAACTGACATAATTAGCTTTTTCTGCTCAGAATTGAACATAGTTGAATGTAGTTGAGCGCACAGCGTGCAAAAATGCAATGCATGCAGGATGCATATGCTGCACACAAAACGCTCACGGCCGTTAATAAACCAATCAAAAGATGCGCCTCACAATGCAAAAAGCGCATACTGTGTGATCGGTTCCTAACGCACAGTAAAGCTGTAAAGTAAAGTTGATGTTTTCAAAATAAAAGTCCCAGATACATAGTAAGTCAAATATATGCAAAAAAGTAACCAAAGAACAAAACATTATCATTGCTGCCTCACTAGAAAATGTTTGGCTTATCAAACGCAGCATGAGGCGTGCATATTAATGATTTCAAAGCTTTTTTTATGATCTCATAGCTTAATGACATAGCTGCTTGTCAGGTCCGGATGAACAACCCAAAAAAGTACTTCATGCAAATTCAAAGGGCATGGCCCGTGAGTCTCGTCATAGTTTGTTTTGAATTCTGATTGGCCCGTTGTCCACCGGGGTTTTACACTCGTGGAATTTACATGAGAATGAGGAAACAGTGGTGTCTGAGGTTCATAGAATGCCCATTTCCAAATACTGATCTTTTATTATTGTACAATGCCTTGGTATACCCAGATTTTCATTATAGGGCACCTTTAAATATCTGATTTAAAAAAGATATAATTCCATTTGTGTTCTGAGGATGAAATTTGTCATTTTTATCTCTTTTAAAAAATGACTTTTTTGTTTGTTTGTTCACTTTATCAGTGCAAACTAATCTGTTAACAAATGAAACTCTTGCACACAGGACTTAATATAAAAAGGTCAACTCTCAGACTCTGGACAATCTGTTCAAATCTTCCCCCTGTCTTGCTGAGGCAGCTCCAGGCTGGGGAAGAGCAGAAGCCTCCTCCCAATGCCACAGGAATGTCTCCGAGTGCCACATGATGCAGAAAGTCACCCTCTTTCCTGAGGGAAAAGCAGCCCAGAGCTCCTGTAACTGAGGCTGTGAGAGCAGAGGCATGCTTGCGGCATATGGCTGCATGTTTTCAAGTGGAAGACTCTTGGGTACCCTCTTGTAGACTAACCTCAAAGTAAAGGAGTGCGCCACGGGCCTGTCATTGTGTCTGTGCGTGTTCTTTTTAGTCTCTGGCCTTTAGCTTTTTATTGCGTGTTCACACTTGAGGTTAAGAAACCGCTCAAAGAGAGGACAGTTGGGCCTTCCTCGTGCTCTTTATGCATGTGTAATGATCTAAAAGAGCAAGTATTGCGAAACAGATTAATGATTGTTCTTACGAATCATACAACATACTTATATTGTCTAGAACAGCCATTTTCAAACTTTGGAGAGGTAATAAGTAGGTAACTATAGTAGATGAATTTAGCTGCATGCAAAAACTAATATATAGACCATTTCAATGTGGTGATGTTATTGGCTAATGAACACTTCCTGCTTGTTATCAAACTATTTCATAACTGTATCAAAAGGCAGTTCAATCATAACTTAATGTTAAAGCAGCTATCATAACATTATTTATCAATATGTGGCTCTTTTTGGATTCTCAGAAGCTAGAGAAATTTAAAATATAAAATACATTGGGACCATTTTTCTTTACACCCATAAAAATGGTCTAAAGAATTAGCTCCGGAATGCCGTTTTTGTAGACTGAGCTTACGGAACAAGATCTATAGCAACATAACATTTCCTTGATTACAGTGTAAAAATTGATGTAAAATTTACAGCAATACTGTAAACTTTGGTAGCCAGTAATACTGTAAAATTTACAAGTGCACTGTAAATTTACAATTACGATTGTGCTGGTAAATTATAGCAAGATTGTAATTGTTAATTTACAGTGAACTTGTAAATTTTACAGTATTACTGGCAACCAAAACTAACAGTGATACTGTAAACTTACAGCAATTGTTACAGTGTATTTTAATAAGAATTACACTACTGTAAAGATAAAAATAAAATATCTGGTATAGTATTTTGTATGCTAGTGCATCTGTGCTCTGTTGTCAGAATCTCTGACATTGTTTATGTCCAGTTACAGGTTTTGTAATATTTTCTACACAGATTTTGGAAAAGAATTGCAAAGCGTTTTGCATGCAAGCATGGACCAAGACTGGTTAAAGTAATACAAAAAAAAAATGTCCAGTTCCGATTTACGGCTGGTCAACTGGTGCATCTCTACTTCCAGCCTCAATCTGAAAACATACCGCTATATACATTTCTGTAGAGCGCCAAATACATCACAAGAGCTATGCTTCTTTTGCATAGGCCAGTGTGTACGCTTTTTCAGATCTCAAATTTCTTTCGCGAGTGCCATTCGTGACTGTTGTTCTCTCGAAAATCCACCAGAGGCCATTGTTTACTGACTGACAGACTTACAGAATGACTGACTGATCGATCGACTGACCCATTCTCCTCCTTCCCTAAACCCAACCAATAAGTGTTTTCAAAAGTATCATTTGACCCGCCCACCCACTTCCCTAAGCCCAACTAACAGTTTTATAAAGCAATCCAGAAAAAGAAAAGCCCTCGCCTGATTTCACCACATGCTCACCCTGTAATTTAATTGTTTATTTTATTTTTTTGTCTAACCCTCTTGCTGGAACCGTTTTCACAGGATTCCACTCTGCATCTCAAGTCCACCGACGTCCATAGCGAACTAGACAAACTGGTAACAGCAGGAAAGCCGTCTATACGGAGATAAACGGTCAGCTGGTAAGCGCGAAAAGGAACGGCGTCATACTGCCCTGTAGCCTTCATTTTAAACGGAAATGCAGCCATATGTACTTCTGGCTACATAAATTGCGATCTCCAGAAATTTATATAGGGCTTCTTTTTCAGAATGAGCGTATGTTGCCTACTCAGTTGGCATGCAAAAAAGCTTCATATGATTTTCATTTAAACTAAATGATGTCTTTTGTATTTTAAGTCAATGAGATCAATGATAGTCTGACAGTGCTGTCAGATGGTTCTTTGTACATGTCTGCTTTTGTTTTTGAAGCAGGTTTTCAGGCTGATCCTATTAGAGCTTTAGAGATAGTATACTATGGGCCCATATGGTAGAGCACTTACAACAACAACAAAGAGCACACACACAGAGAGAGAGAGAGAGAGAGAGAGAGAGAGAGAGAGAGAGAGAGAGAGAGAGAGAGAGAGAGAGAGAGAGAGAGAGAGAGAGAGAGAGAGAGAGAGAGAGAGAGAGAGATGTGGAGGAGATGGACATGTGTAGATTTTCTGATAAGACATTAAAGTAACTGTGTCCAAATCAAGTTTGTGCTACATGCTAATCTTAACACAATATTACTCTCTTATTCTCCCTCTAAATGTTGACAAGACCTTGCAGTACTGTGTTCCAACCAGGCAATGTTATATTCAAAACAGCATTACTACAAACTTTAGAGGAAACAAGGTCACTCAGTCTGTCTGCTTGCCAGAATCCACCGAAAACCCCTACCTAGACCCACATCCTTCTCTATCCCACTCCCTCTCAATACACCTCCTATCTCCTAGACCTCTATCTTTAATCAAACCCTCATTATGCCCACACTGTTACCCATTAGGTCTCCACTTTAAAGTCAACTCATTAAAACACATCCCTCTGCATATAAACAATACCAAACAATGATGTAATGAAAATGGATAGTTTGTTTGTTAGGGGCTTTCCGAAGTCCTGTGGGTGATCGTATATATATGCATCCTACTCTTTCAACTTTGGCCCCCAGTAATGATGCATTAATGCTACCCATACTCTACTAGTTAAAATGTTTCCTGTACACTCATGAAACTTACAAAAAATCTGGTCCATCAAAAATCTCCATTATACTGTTGCTAAGAAACATATTTCTCAAACACAGAGATTCATGAAGCTGAAGCGGCTGAATATGGAGTCAGTCACATTTCTAAGATCACTTTTATTGATAAATGTGATCCGAGTAAGATGATATGTTGTGCTGCTGGCTTCAACAGCTGTCTCCTGAGGACTTTATACTGAAGTGATGAGTACAGGATTCCCCTTGAACCTCACCGCCACAAACACAAGACATACCAGCACCTCTTCTGCTGCAGGTGCTGTCTGAGAGCTGCAAGGGGAGCTTATCCATCAAAATGCCTGTTCTGAAACAGGACCTTTTCCTTTTGGATTGAAACAGATCTAATGTTTTCATCAAAATATTTTCTATTATCATACAGAATATATATTTTTTAATCATTATTTTTTGTTGTTGTCCATGAAAATGTATTAAGTTTTCATTATTATTTTGGACGTGAACATCCTTTCAAACTATACTCCAAGTAATAGTCTATTTAATCAACACAGGCTCATTGGAAATGCATATGTTTGACTGCAGTTTCTAGTTAAAATGAACACCATGGGGCAGCCAACGAATTTTGTACATTTATACACATTAATGATAGTTACAGGGATGTATTAATAATAGAAAAAATATTCTTTTCATGCAGCTCTTTGCATGAAAATAATTCCAAAAAACAATTATGTCTATGCCTAATAATAAAACCACTCAACAACTTAACAATGTCTATGATTTGTTTTCCCCACCAGTTTATCTCCATATGGACAACTTTTCTAACATGGTCAGTTTGCTCTATAAATCACTTTGCATGGTATTGTACTTGTGACGCACCTGTACTTGAGTGCTTGTGTACGAAACTGCGGAAGCACGGGCCCACAAAAGAGATAAAACAATGTAAGATTAAGGTAAAAGGTCTTACTTTTGCTTTTGAAAACCCAGAAGGTGGGTTCAGAAGGTGATCTGTACAACTTCCTATAAGAAGGACACGTATCTGACGCATATAATAAAACAGACTCAAAGTAACATATTTCAGATTTGCAAAAAACGTGGAGTGCTCTCTACTGGATTTGTCATATGAAACATGCAATAAAGCAAATGTTATTTATTCATTTATTTATTTAATTTTACAAAAATGTAGGCAGAGGCACATATTTCCAATGAGCCTGGGTTGCATTTGATGCATGATTCAGAGTGCACTAGAAATGTTCAACATTTTCCAATGTCTAGGTTTTTATATAATAGAACTAATGTATTCAGACATAAAATCTAATTACATTTCAATTAAATTAATTTAAATATAAAAATAAAATAAATAAATAAATAAATATACATGAAGAGAGTCTGATACTTTACTGTAAAAAAGTCAGGATATGTTTAATAATATTAATCCGTTGTCTGCTTTTTAAGTTGCACAAGACTCCTGTTATTTAAATGCAGTTTATTAAATGATGCAATTCCAGTGCTTTTAAACTGGTTTCCTTGTTTGAATTTGCCCAGTTTAGGACAAAGAATGGAAAACAAAGTGACTGCATTATTTCTTGTTCCGATTTATGTACAGTTGAAGTCAGAATTATTAGCCCCCTTAAATTATTAGCCCTTCTGTTTATTTTTTCCCCAATTTCTGTTTAACGGAGAGAAGATTTTTTCAACACATTTCTAAACATAATAGTGTTAATAACTCATATCTATTAACTGATTTATTTTATCTTTGTCATGATGACAGTAAATAATATTTGACTATATATTTTTCAACACACCTCTATACAGCTTAAAGTGATTTTTAAAGGCTTAATTAGGTTAATTAGGTTAACAAGGCTGGTTAGGGTAATTAGGCAAGTTATTGTATAACGATGGTTTGTTCTGTAGACTATCGATAAAAATATAGCTTAAAGGGGCTAATAATTTTGACCTTAAAACGTTTTTTTTTTTTTTTTTAATTAAAACTGCTTTTATTCTAGCCGAACTAAATCAAATAAGACTTTCTCCAGATGAAAAAATATTATCAGAAATACTGTGAAAATTTCCTTGCTCTGTTAAACATCATTTGGGAAATATTTCAAAAAGAAAAAAATTCAAAGGGGGGCTAATAATTCTGACGTCAACTGTGTGTAGTTTATTTATTTATTTTAAGGAAATCCTAGATACCAGTGTTTCATATTATTCAAATGCAAAGATTTGAATATATATATATATATATATATATATGTATAAAACATTTTAACTAAGATACCACGTCTTATTTTGAATGTGCATTTAACTTCAACATGTTCTCAAATGTTAAAAGAGCCAGTAATCTAAAGTGTAC
This sequence comes from Danio aesculapii, assembly GCF_903798145.1. Lineage (NCBI taxonomy): Eukaryota > Metazoa > Chordata > Actinopteri > Cypriniformes > Danionidae > Danio > Danio aesculapii. Next base: position 41,331,315 of record NC_079441.1, on the reverse strand, counting down.
TTTGGGGCTTAAATGTGTGTAAACAGCCACTCACAGTGAAGAGAGATTTATTGCACTGACCGTATTACTCAGGACTGAAGTTAAGCAGCAGCATTATTCCTTTATTTTTATTGAACCATGAGGGGGGGGTGACACTGATAGCAAAAACAGTCAATGGAGGCTGATACGTCCCCAAAACCTCAGATTACTTTGCAAATGGTGCCTTAAAAGCAAGATCATCTGACAGATTCCCTGTACCCTAAGCCTTTCTCAGTGGATCAAACATCTCTGGACTAATACAGACCATCAGAAACATGACAAAAAAAATTATAGCACTCAAGCTGAAAACCCTTCAATATCTGGACGCACATAAGATTAAACAAATCCCAAAATGTAGGGCAAAAAATATTCTCACCATTTGTTTTCTCAATTAAATACAACAAATTAAAAAATGCATTTAGGTCAGTTTAAAGGTTTCTAAAAAATGCTATTCAAAAATAGCTTCTTCATTCAGCAAAACAATCATTTTGTAACCTCTCTAAATTTCAGAATCTGTGTAAAGGATCTTTAAATCAACTGCAGAAATCGACCAAAATTTTGTATGAGATCACAATGCATAAAAGAAATCATATGCACCGTTTCTGGCCAAGGTATATTTCATGGTTTTAAAGAAGTTTTCAACCTCACATCCCTTTGAATAGTTTCTTTCTTGCTTTATTACTTTCTTTCCTGAGATGTTGGTTTGGCTGTCTAAGGCATTATAAGTATTTCCTATTCCAACAGAAATATGTTAAGATGCTCTAGACAGCCAAATGTTGATGAAGCACAATCCCATGTTCCATCAGCTTGACCAAACCACATGTAGATCCACCTGTGGTCTATAGAAACCCAATCTCAAATAAACCTGCCGCCACATACAGAAAGGAAGCACCTGAACCTAAACGCACAAAAAACTACATCTGCCATTTGACAGACACTCGACATTAGATGTAATGTAAGTTTATAAAAGCGTCTGCCAGATGTTTAAGCTCAAAGGCAATGCTTTTTATTATTTCTTCCGCTGCGACTAATATCCATTCTAATTGTCATTTGTAAAGACAACGATCTTGTGCAATGATTTAAGGGCATACTGCTTCAGTGAACCCTGACATACCAGAACGCACTTAATCCAAGATTACTTAGTGTGTCAAAGTTCGGGGGTAATCTAGGAGTCACAGTGGGTCAGTCGGTCAGGAAACACATGTGTTTCCACTATTGATCTACCATTCAAAGTGCCATTCATTTCTTACTGTGGTGACAGGCACAAACAATGGGCCACAACACATTCATTTGAATCTAATGCAATATATCTGGGTTTTCTTTCTCGTACAAACACAAACTAAATTCAATTGCTGATGGTTCGTTAAAAAAAAGGCAGAATAATGTGTCAGTGTGTAGGGATTAACGAGTGTGTTGTTGTTTACCTGGGGCTGTTGCAGGATCTCTCTCGGTACATGACCCCTCCACCACAGGTACGTGAACAGTCAGACCACTCAGACCAGCCTGACCACTGGCCATGCACTGCTTTAGGACCGTGATCACCAAATTTGACACATTGTCCTTTTCGACACCACTGAATTATGAGAAAGAAGAAAGATCATCTTGATCAGTAATGTGTGAAAGCCTGGTTCCATTCCACTTGAATTCTCTAGGAGTGAAGTTTATTCATTCATTCATTCGTTTTCTTTTTGGCTTAGTCCCTTTAATAATCAAGGGTCACCACAGCAGAATGAACCACCAAGATATCCAGCACATGTTTTACGCAGCGGATGCTCTTCCAGCTGTAACCCATCACTGGGAAACACCCATACACTCGCATTCAATTCACTTGAACGGCATGTCTTTGGACTTGTGGGGGAAACCGGAGCACCCGGAGGAAACCCACGCGAACACAGGGAGAACATGCAAACTCCACAGAAACGCCAATTGGCCCAGCCAAGGCTCAAACCAGCGACCTTCTAGCTGTGAGGCAACATCGCTATCCACTGTGCCACCACGTCGCCCGAGTGAAGTTTGTTTATAAACTAATTTCGAGAGAATCAAGTGCTTATGATTGTCCACGGCTGGTTCCGCATTAGCCAATACATAATTCGCTAATAAGACAGTTCCTAACTCACTATAAATAACCAAAGTTTCTTACTTCGGTGTCTTTGTCTTGAAGAATCCCTCCTCCTACCTATACTCCCCTCCATTCTAGATTGGGCGACACTGCAGCCCAGTGGTTAGCACTGTTGCCTCACAGCAAGAACGTCACAGGTTAAAGTCCCTACTGAACCAGTAAACATTTCTGTGCAGAGTTTGCTTGTTCTCCCCGTGCTCGTGTGGGTTTCCCCCAGGTTCCTCGATTTCCTCCCACAGTCCAAAAGCATGTGACCTAAATAAAAACATTCTAAATTGGCATCATAGTCACACTCTTAGTAAGTCGTACATCTCTTTTTAGCCATCCCTTCATCTGTCATTAGCCAGAAATAAGTCGGGGGAGTTTATTGAGATCTACCTGAGCTCAAACTCCCCTCTCGCCCTCCTAACGAGAGGAAGCCCAGGGCTCAAGGATCTTATGAGCTCAGGGCTCTCTCCTGGGACAGCATGCCAAACAAGCTTTATTGTCAATCATCAACTCAGTGTGAACTCTTGAAATTACGAAAACAACTGTAACATCAATGTAACAATGAGGTCTCATTAGTTTTAATTATACACTAATAAATGTGAAAATGAATTTGATTAAGATGTAGAGATATAAACTTGCAATTTTGGTTGTTTATGTCCTGCAATCTTAAGAAAAAAGTCAGAATTGTGAGAAGTAAGAACAAACTAAATAGTAAGATAACAGCTGGAATTGTTCAGTGGCAGAAACTATTTCTTAAATCTAGAAAAAAATCATCGTACAAACTCATTTTTCATTTTGACATGTTTCTTTTAAAAACAAGATTCTTCAATTCTAAATTTTACTTTTTTTTTTAAAGTCACTGTCCTTCTCCAACAATTCAATTCAATTCAATTTTATTTATAATTTACTTTAAAACAACACAGTTGACAATAAAGAGTAAAACAAAGCGCAGCACATATTTTAAAGAGCCCCAATTATGGGTGTGTAACACAATGCTAAGTGAAGTGAAATATCCAGGTTATCCAAATATCCTGGTATCCAAGGCTTAAATCTGAAAGTGCACCATGTTTAAAACTATTAAAGTAGTCTGAAGTGTGAGGGAAAGTTGGTGTTATTTTCCCTACCCAAAGATGAGGCTTTAAAGAGTCAGCGGTTGAAGTATATTTTTGCAAAAATACCTCAACATTATAGCCCCAGCCTTGTGCTGTGTTCCCGTCATTTTTCTGACGAGTGCTTTAGCAATCTACACACTTACAACGGGGAATTTGTCAGCTGTTTATTAAATGAAAGACTTTTTTTCAGAAAAGACTTTTGATGTATGGGACTTTGTCAGAGCTTGACATGAAATTTATCAGTATCTTGTACTTTATAAATTTATAAAAAGTACTGTATAAATTTATCCACGCAGCTTGTACTGTATCCGATTAACTCTTTATATTCTCAAATCTTATCTAAAACCATGTTTAAAAAGTGTTGTGTGCCGCTTTCTTTACGAATTTAAACGCATTTGTGAGCTCGCAATCCTCTGCCATTTGTCGTTGCTATGGCCAACATCAGCTGTTCCTACACACGAGCAGCGGTCAAGTTTCAAAATAGTTCAGCTGAATGTGTGTCATGGTCTAGAGCAGTGTTTCCCAACCCTGTTCCTGAAGGCAGACCAACAGTACACATTTTCAAGCTCTCCCTAATCCAACACACTTGAATCGGAGTCGCTGGGAAAATTAGGTAAAAATAAAAGCACATTATAAGACAATGAAAGTGTTTTTTGACCTTGCACGCATATCAGCATGTTGTAGGAGACCCCCAAATCCAAAATGTTACCTTTTTTTAATACATAATAGGGGCTCTTTAAACAAGTGTCTGGTGATTTAAAAATCTTAAGAACAAGACAAAATACTACGTAAGAAAATTTTTTTGGAATTATATTGTAACGTGACACACATAAAATTGTGACCTTGTATGTCACAATGTTATATAATACTTATAATTATTTTTATTAAACATATAATTGTATAATTATATATACAGTATTATTATTTCTTGCAGCTGTGGAATTATAATGGTTAAAAACTGTAAATATCACACTATACATTATGTCTGAGTTGTGAAATGCCTTACTTTGCAATTTTCTTATTTTAGACTTCACACTTTTTTTACTCCAATATAAAAACGTCCTCCAGAGAAATGTGCTTACATTCAAAAAGCCCAAAGCAACCCCAAATCAGTTTGTGTTACAAATGAAGAGATAACAGAAGACCAAAGTGATTTCTTTCAAGTCAAAGAGAAGGCATGAGAGGGGAAGTGAGGTAAATGGAGAGAGTGCGTATCTGCTGAGGAGATCTTGTGGCCTGCTGGTTTGGGACTGAGCCCAGAGTTACACCTGGAGAGCAGGACTCGGCCCAGCCAAGCCGCAGAGTCCTACACATCAGCACCTCTCACCCTCGTCCAGTGGAAAGATACGCAGGACAAGCCATCTTTACGCTCATTCGCACAAAGCAGAGAACCATACCACAGGTGGCTAGAGAGAATTCGGACAGAGGTGGTTCATCAGGTTCACACAGACAAGCTCTCACTCACCATGTCTGCTCCACAGATGGTGCCCTCGGCAGCAGGCATGAACTTGGTCTCACACCGGTGTCCTGTTCTGTGGCACCACAATGATTTACAGATGTCCTGGTGGGCACGAACACACAGAGAGAACAGTCAAAGACAGGCCTACTACACCCGCTGGGAAACCATTCAACCTCCCTGACTTGTACCTCACCACGCCGACCTCCTGTTTCTACAGCAACGGCCAATCAACTTTCCCAACAAATAAAAAAGCCTGTCAAAATCAATCACTGTGCTGCCCAAAAGAAACACGCTATTATCGCTGCATTTTGTTTCTTCCCACAATACGATGATAATAATGGGTGATGAGAGGTTGGGAGACCGGCCACTGCTGGCCGACGGCCCGATTGCATCTGGCAGACGAGTGAGAGAGAGATGTGGTTTACAAAAGCTAGCAACACCGGACCATGGATCATCGGGTAGCTAATGCCGCTAGCTCCCACGGCTAATTACATCTCAACGACTTTGTGACAAGGACGGGATGGTTTGTGGGGGATGGAGGAAACAAAAACAGTGGGTTTTATCTCCACAATCATTCTTAATTAAGATGTACAGCTGCCTTCCATCAAGGTCGTCGTTCAAGACTCTTTTCAGTCTCCGAAGAGCACAAAAGCAACAGGAGAGGAAGTCCATAGCATGAGAGCTAATCCCACAGATAGACTCTCGCAATGTTCATTTCCCAAGCATAACTATTTGCATATCAATGTGTGCGTTAGACGCTAAAGGCTACAGCGGATGCCAAAGGGGGCCCTGTCCATCTTTGTGGAACCTTTGTTCCGCAGGGACTGTGAATGAAGACTTAGAGTAGATTTTAAGGCAATGGGTTTCCTCTCGGTAGTTTGTTTTCTTTCTGATGCGTGTTTGTGTTCACCATAAAGTCTTTGCACACAAACATTACAGGTTGGAGCACATTTAAATATCTGAGACTCTAAATGAACTCAATCTCGGTGAATGCTTTCGTGACATTGTGTTTTGTCAAAAGGACTTCACCGTTTCCAACATGTGTTCAAACTAATTTAGTATGAAGATCTATTAAAGTGATTCAACTATGAATGGAAAATTTTTAAGCGCTATGCATTACCTTTACAAAGTCCAGGCCACATAGTTTTGCCTTTGAGCCAAACTGCCATTTGCACTGTATATCTGCATCGTACAGCTGACCTGGAAGCTGCTCAGGATACTTGTACTGGCCAATCTGCTTGGGCTCGTCCACTAGACACGAAGCCTGAGCTGTACTGTGAAAGTGAATGTACATGAAGATAGATGAGTTTTAACAGAGTACATACAGGAATCAGAAAGTGAAGTTCAATACATTTTAAGACCCTTTTTAAGACCCTTTCCATACATTTTAAGACTTTATAACCACTTCAACCGGAAACACTGGTGAGATTTTAACTTACAGTATATTTACTAAATATTAATGTAAGAAACTAATCCAAAATTAAAACTATAATCATATACTGAATGAAAATCTATTAAATCTAGCTAATTTAGCAGGTTGGTGCCTATAGAACTGCAGAAATACTGGTGTTGCCTTGGTTACTGCAGTAAACAAAGCAGCATGATGTCAAATCTAGTAGGATTTTAGGATTTCATTGATTTCATAAACTACACAGCATTTGAATCATATGAATAAATCATATTCAAAGATTTCATTCAGGCAAACTTTAGTATACTTTAGCAAACTATACATTGCCCAATCAAAAATGATATAAAAATGTAATACCTTGCAAAAATAGCATTTAAGACTTTTTAAGAGCCTTGAATTTCTATACATTTATCAACTTTTATAAATAAATGTATAAAAACCAACAGGTAAGTGTGTTGAAGCAGAGTTGGAACTAAACTGTGCAGAGCTGTGGCCCTGCAAGAACTGGATTTGACATCTGTGTTCTAAATGATAAAGTGCAAGATTAGCTTACCCATGTTATGACATTTTTCTTTCACAAAACTTAATTTATTATTAATTAATCAATATAAATGATGAGTCTTCACATGCACCTAAAATGTCAAATTTTAATCAGTTAGCCTACACATTTTGTAACATTATGAATGTTTAAAATGTTTTATCATTGTAATGCATTGTTACTAAAAAAAGGTAACATCTGGATTAAAAACTTAACTGGATGTGACATTGTTTTATTAAATTATTTTGTATTAGGTACACTGTAAAAAAATTAAGTCAGTACAAAAAAAACAAACATAATTCTGATTTCCTTTTGCTTTTTCTTGTTCACTCAACTTTTGAAAACATCAGCTGCACTGACCTAAAATTATTTGTCAGTACTACAAAAAATATTTAGTTGGGTTAACATAAGACTATTAGTTTTCTAGAGAGGTGAACTACTCCGTGACAAAACTTTTTCAGTTGTGCCAACTGATTTTTTGTCTGAAGAAGTGGAAAGCCTCAAGTTGAGTGAACCAAAAAACATAATCCTTATTTTTTCTTGTGTACTCAACATTTTTTCTTTCACCTTTAATTGACAGGACAGTAGAGAGTATAGACAGGAAAGCGCGGGGAGAGAAGAGAGGGGAAGGACTGTGAATCGAACTCTGTGAACGGTGAGTGCCATGGGTTGATGCCCTAATCACTACACAATTGGTGCCGACGTGTACTCAACTTTTGAAAACATGAGTTGCACTGACCTAAAATGTCTGAAGTTAAGTGAATAAAAAAAATTGTGTGGAAATTGGTACTAAGAAATAATACATTTTCAGAACAAAGAAACATAGTTCAATTAAAAAAACTAAACTAAAACAGACGTTTATTAGACAAAGAATTAGAAACAGGACAGCAGGTAAAACAACAATAACGGTAAACAAGACAAGGATCAAAACAGGGTAGGACAAACAGGGAAAAATGCTTTGAAATGTGAAGCATGCTTTCCTGTTTTTTTTTTTTTTTCAATTAAACTATGTTTGTTTGTTCTGATGATGTATTACTTCTTAGTACCAATTTCCAAAAGAGTTTTTTGTTCACTCAACTTTAGACATTTTAGGTCAGTGCAACTCATGTTTTCAAAAGTTCAGTACACGTCGGCACGAATGCTGTAGTGGTTAGTGTCGACACATGGCACTCCGGTGTACACGGAGTTCGATTCCTACCTGTGATGATCCTTCCCCTCTCTCCTCTCCCCTTGCTTTCCTGTCTATACTCTCTACTGTCCTGTCAATTAAAGGTGAAAAAATATTGAGTACATGAGAAAAACCGAAAGGAAATAGGGATTTTTTTGTTCACTCAACCTAAGGCATTCCAGTTCTGCAGACAAAAAATTTTCAGTTGGCACAACTGTAAAAAGTTGTCACAGAGTAGTTCACCTCTCCAGAAAACTAATAATCTTATGTTAACCCAACTAAATGTTTTTGTATTACTAACACATAATTTGAGGTCTGTGCAGCTGATGATTTCGAAAGTTGAGTGAACAAGAAAAAGTAAAAGGAAATGAGGATTATGTTTTTTTCTTGTACTAACTTATTTTTTTACAGTGAAGATGAAAAACAAAAAAATTTCCAAAATGTACACTTTAGTCTTGGAATAATATAATGTAAAGTAAAGGTTATAGTTTACCCTAAAAAACGGTTAAGGTATTGCCGACTACATGCAGACCACGAGAAAACACCATTATTCCCGGCCAATGTTGGAGACATTATATTCCCCTCAGTCTTCCGGCAGGGATTCCCCTCTCCGTCATGGATCATTCCAAAACTGGAGCAAAACATGGAAGAAGCAAAAAAAGAGGGAGAGATGGAGGGTGTGAGTTTTACCCAGAGAGACTATTAATGAACAACCCCAGGACAAGAACCACTCCCTCAGTCAGGTGGGACATTACCTCTGTAGCTGAAAGCTCTTTCATCCCACAAACCCCTTTAATAATCTCTGTACTCAGTCGTATTGGACAAGATTCCCACTGACACATTCAGAGGCATACTTTCATCAGCCCTGTGAGATTCAGACCAATTAATGCTTCAAAATAAACAACCGCACTATAATCATGAAATATAGCAGACATGTGCAATGTTGGCAAGACATGTCATGTTTATAAATGACCACTCCTCAATAAATGAGTGATTAATGACTGTTGGCCAGTGAAGATTTTGCCCCAAACACTGTGCACATTGCAGGCACGTGTCCATTTCATTTGACCAAAATGTTTCAACCACTGAGAATAACAAATCCCACAACATGTTATCAACCTGGTGGTTCTCCAGGATAGATTTCCTTCCAGTTTATGTTGAGAACATGCCAAAGGACCAAACGGCTCAAAATACGGTTGTCATAAAAACTAAATCTCAGACGTACAACATAAACTTCCCCTCATCACAATGGCAACCGTAAAACACAAACAAAATGTTTGTCTGTTACACAGCATATGGTTTCCCCAAATGTAAATGTGCGTGATCTGAAAGTAGGAATGAACATACTTATGTCCCGACTCATGAGCGATTGTGAAAGCAAGGCCCAACCCTGTGTCTTCATTAATCGTGCAGCTCCGATATTTGCTACACATCCCACTTATTGGAGCAAAACCTGCAGACATATAGTTAGAAAGAACAAAACAGAGGTACAAGTCAAATATGAATCAAATGAATCGTTTAAAGAGACAATAAAGTCCAAGAGTTGTGGATGAAAGCAGAAAATTATGATTTAAATATCACTTATCAGACCCCAGTGTTTTCAAACCTATAGAAATTGAAACACAATCCCATTTTACTATTTTTCTGACTGTATGGTTTTAGAAAAAGGCTTCAGTTTAAATTTCACATCATACAGAGGCAATATAAAAGCAGTGCTTTCCCCTTTGCCATACATTCAAAGAGGTGCATACTTGTGGTTTGGAGCTTTAAAGCTGAATTCATTACATTTGGCTGACGCCTCTATAGCAAAAACTGAAGAAGCTGCCAACTGACTGCAAAGTGGATTTGAGTTTTCTTGGATTCATTCAGGTGAAGTTCTTTGCCTGAGGCCAAACCAGGACACGCATCACCAACCACAAGCTCTTTCTAACCTTGCCATTGTGTAATGCACTCTCTAGGACTCGATTAGCTGCTGACATCACAACACATGACCCAATACTGATGCTGGATGGTGCATGTCAAGTGCCTCACCCAAGGTGTCACACGGTTCATTCTTCCAGGAGCAGATGTCCAGCCCTGTCAGCAGTATAGCATGGTCGTGCCGCTTGCCATTTTTACCTACAAGGCCCGACTGCCACTGGCAAAAGCTGTTGAGGGATTGGTCTGCGTGGTGGTTGATAGACAGGCCCAGCTGACAGCAGTGAAATCAAGAGAGATCAAAGGGGTGATGAGAGAGAGAAAAGAAAGTAATGAATGATCAGGTATGAAAGAATTCCTTTAAAATGCTGGGAATCATTCAAAAGGCAAACTCTCCTTTAAATAAGAACAAACAAGCTGTAGTGGCCAGTGTCTTCAGCGCTGTTGTCATGAAAGCAAATTAAGATATGCAACATGCAATATTGTTATAACTATTAATTGCATCCTATTCAACATATATAGTCAAGTCCAAACTTACTCATACCCCTGGCAAATTATAACTTAAAGAACTTTTATTCAACCAGCTAGTTTTGTTGTGTTTTGCTTTTGCTTTTGCTTTTGCTTTTGCTTTGCTTTGATTTGGTTTGATTTGGCTTTGCTTTGCTTGACTGGAAATGTCACAGGCTTCTCCCAAAAGATAGTAAGACAATGTAAACCAGACATCATTGTGGAAAAACAATTCTCAGCATTTATTTACATTTGAACAAAAACTTTTAGTCAGAATTTGCCAGTGGTATGAATATTTTTGGCCTTGACTGCATATTTGTTTTTGTTGAATGTGATGGAAATAATAGTAATATAGTTTTTCTGAACTGCTTTGGCACATTTCTCAAAACAGACTTAACTTCTCTAAACTGTGAGTGCAAATCTCAAAACTGTTGGTTGGATGGATGAATGGATGGATGGTTTGATGAACGGATGGGTGACTGGATGATTGGGTGGGTGGGCAGATGGATGGATGAGTGGGTGGGTTGATGGATGGATGGATGGATGGGTTGGTAGATGGATTGGTGGATGGATGGGTTGGTGGATGGATGGATTGGTGGATGGATGGATGAGTGACTGGATGATTGGGCGGGTGGATGGATTGATTGGTGGATGGATGGGTGACTGGATGATTGGGCGGGTGGATGGATGGATGAATGGACGGACGGACAGATGGATGGTCGGATGAACAGCTATGGCTAACAGACAGACAGACAGACAGACAGACAGACAGACATCTTTTTTACCGGATCTTTCTCAAGTAGGAGGAGGCTGACCACAACAATGTTGATATCATTCCCAATAGTCCCATCTTTGAAAAGACTTGAGACCTGTTTAACACAACATTACTTCACACATCACTTTAGAAACAAAGTGTCTTCAATGTAGTAGCTCTACCCACCATGTTCATGACAGTAAGGACATAGGTAGTGACATTGTCTCTGCCATGTTTCTCCAGCATCTTCCGGTCTGCCACCACCAGAGTCTCCACGTTCAGCCCACCCTCTTTGCTCGATGTGATCTCTGAGCGTTTCACTCGGATTTGCTGCTCAAACTCGTCAGGCATGACAAAATGATCCTCTGTAGGAGGCTTGGGAGTATCTGTAGTTAGGATCAGGTGGAAAGATAAAAGTGTGGAAACTCATGAAAAAGTATAGAGAGAAACTGGAAATTGCCTCAAATAACTGCTTGTCCATTTTCCAAGCTAGCTCCCAGATAAAAGCAGTGGAGAGGCGACGACAGAGCAGGAAAAACACAGTCATTAACCTCACATGCTGTTTCCAAGCTTTCATTCAATTCATTCGGTACAACGGATGATAATGACACAGCAGTTTTGCTTTGGGAATCAGTCAGAATATCTCAAAGAAGTTTGCTGACGAATGCTACTACATATATATAATGTGCTTTCCATCTACAAAACAAAAGCTAAAAGGAAATTCCCTTACATACATTGCTTGCGGCGTCCGCAGAAATGTTGTCTCTGGAGCTTTCCGTGTTGGTAATCATGGTGATGGTGGTGGCGATGATGGTAATGGTCTTCATAGGGGTTGGTTGATTTAAAGCTCCTGGTCTGGTCAGTTTTATCAGCATGCACTCTACGCTCTGCTGACCGCTTGTAGATGACATGTGGGTGATGTCCAGAGGGGGCGCTGTAGTTGTGCCGTAAAGCTAAATGCTGTGGTAGTGGAGTGATGAGAAGTTCCTCACTGGAGTAACGGATCAGGCCTGACTGCAGAGCACAGAGGAAGAGGTATCCATGTAATAACAAACAATGAGGTATGACTGTGTTTACAAGACAGACATATAAACATTAATGTTTAAAAGTTTAAAGATTTTTATGTTTCTGAAAGCACAGAACTATAATACATATAAATATATGTATGTATGTATGTGTGTATATGTATGTATGTATGTATGTATGTATGTATGTATGTGTTTATATATATATATATATATATATATATATATATATATATATATATATATATATATATATATATATATATATATATATATATATATATATATATATATATATATATATATATATATATATACACATACAGTTGAAGTCAGAATTATTAGCCCCCCTTTGAATTTTTTTCTTTTTTAAATATTTTCCAAATTATGTTTGACAGAGCAAGTATGTCAGTATGTCTGATAATATTTTTTTTTTCTTCTGGAGAAAGTCTTATTTGATTTATTTTGGCTAGAATAATCACAGTTTTTTTTAAAGCATAACTTTTTATGAACCATTTTAAGGTCAAAATTATTAGCCCCTTTTCCGATAGTCTACAGAACAAACCACTGTTATGCAATAACTTGCCTAATTACCCTAACCAGCCTAGTTAACCTAATTAACCTAGTTAAGCCTTTAAATGTTACTTTAAGCTGTATAGAAGTTTCTTGAAAAACATCAAGTGAAATATTACATACTGTCATCATGGTAAAGATAAAATAAACCAGTTATTAGAAATGAGTTATTAAAACTATTATGTTTAGAAATGTGTTGAAAAAAAAAATCTTCTTTTCGTTAAACTTGAAATTGGGGAAAAAAATAAACAGGGGGGCTAATAATTCTGACTTATATTATACTTAAATATATAATTTTGATATAAATATGTAAATGCATTATTAATTATGTATTTATTTTAACAGTATAGCATTTTTGTGCACAAATATTACAATTATGGTCAATACAGATAAAACCAAAAAAAAAATGTATTGAGTCTTCTTAAAAATTGTACATAATTTTGTCAGGGCGTCACGGTGGCACAGAGGGTAGCATGTTCGCCTCGCAGCAAGAATGTCGCTGGTTCGAGCCCCGGCTGGGTCAGTTAGCATTTCTGTGTGGAGTTTGCATGTTCTCCCCGTGTTCGCGTGGGTTTCCTATAGGTAAATTGAGTAAGCTAAATTGGCCAAAGTGTTTGTGTGTGAATGCAAGACTGTATGGGTGTTTCCCAGTTTTGGGTTGTGGCTGGAAGGGCATCCGCTGTGTAAAACATATGCTGGATAAGTTTAATATAGACCCCAGATTAATATAGGGACTAAGCCGAAAAGAAAATGACTGAATGAATAATTTTGTCGAAATGATTAAAAAATATTAAACTATACTAATAAAAAAAAGGACCAAACTCATATAAATCCTATATGAGGCATCACAACATATATAATTTGAAAAACATAAACAAAGTAAGCATTAGATGATGGCAGACGTTATACAATAATAGACTTCTGATATTTAGCAAATACTGACAATACTATCTATCGATAACAGCTGATAACCAATTCAATACCAATACATTGTGCATCTCTAGTTAAGGACATTTTCCAGCTTAAATGCAACAGCATGTGCTGCATACTGTGATTGATTAAAAGATCTCCATTGCAAGCACAAGTGGACACAACTGTCAGCATGTTTATTGTTTTCTTTCTACAAACTGAGGGCTTACTTGAACTTGTTTTTGGTGGCAATCAACAGCACGCAACAGATGCTGTCAACAGAGGTCACCTATCCCTCTGGTTCAAGTTAAAAATCGGAGCGCACAGATATGGGACCGAATATATATCAAATCAAAGACGTGAGGTATTTAAGTGAGTTTGATGTCATGGAAGAAAAGCCCTCCAGGAGACCATCGACTTTTACATTCCTGGCTGTGGGGGATTTGTGGTCCTCCAGCTGAAACTTTGCTGCTTAAGAAAACAGCTGTTGCAGAGTCACAAAAAACGGGCATCGCCATAGTTACAGCTGTCAGTACACAATAAACAAAAGATGACATGGTGGGACGTAGAGCAGCCTGGGGCTTCTGGAGGCATCTTAAGAAGCTGCCCATTTATCAAATGTTTCAGTACAGAGAGAAGAGGAAAATTCAAATGCAGCATAACCTTTCAGCAGCTTGTTTTATAGTGATGATTAGCATGGCCAAAAGCCAGGCATGACAGGTAAGATAGACTATCATATCTACATCCTCTCTCAACAGCACTCAGACCTTGAAACTCCCTAATTAACTCTTTTTTTTTTCCATGGAAAAATAAAGCCTGAGAGGCAACTTACTGTTTTTTATATACCATGCAACGTGGGTAATATTAATTCTAACGCAGCAACATTATCAGGAAAATACTTGAAATCACATCATCCAGTCTCATCTTATCTGGACTGGGGACGTTTTATGTATCTTTTAGAGCTGAATTAGATGGCATGTTTGAGAGGTCAGATATTCGCGAGAAGTGATTAATGAGGTGCGGGGTCAAAGGCAAGCCCAAAGCTTATCGTCTGCTATGATGGTGACATGCATTAGTGCCCTGGGATACATTCAGTGCAAGCCAACACATGCGCATATTAAGCCATTACTAATAAACCATGTCAGAGCTTAATTGCTTCATTATAAGTCAAATACTTGTGTTGACAATATATTTGGTTTGGGTCAGTGTTTCTGTGCGATGTCGTTTCCAGGTAAATGTAGCAGTATTTCAGGCTTGAATCACGCTTTGAAAACTGTGGTGCCAGTGGAAAAAGCAATTTACATCAACTTCATGAAACATACATACTACACATCGAGGCGTAGTCCATTCTTTGAGTTCACATGATGAATATTTATGTTATGCGTCATATGTTTTGTTATATTTACATTATCTATTATTTTGGAAACAGTCAGTAGCTATGTTTCCATCCAAAAATTGTAATATAGCATAAAAAATGTCCAAATAAAGCATCATTTCGCATGTTCCAACAAGTCAAAGCTAACAAAATCGTCACTTCCTGATTAACTGGTGCCAAATATAAAACGGAACTTGCTGCGGTAGGAAAAGCTGCGCCAATCTTTTCTTCATTTAATAAATTACTTGCGCCTCAGTATGCAATCATTACACGCAGTGAATGTGCGGTGGTGTTTGAAGGTGTGAGACGAGGAGCACAGACACTCTTGATTCTGGAGGTCATTAATAATATAATTACACTTATACTTAAACGGTAAGGCGTTTTAGAATGACCAAAAGAACATTTCAGATGTTTTACAGTGTGCTCAGCCAGCTGGTTTGTCCATTCTCACACATTTTTATCATCACATGATCTCTCATAACAGTCACATGACTTTTTTAATGCGCACACTGGAAATAGTTCGGTAGAAGTGTTTCCATCGTAGTTTATGTGCATCTTTTCTTATCGAATAAAAAGTTTATGCTACTCAGTTATGCGCATACTTTTTCAAAATTTATGCGCATCTTGGCATTTTCCATCAACCGAAAATAGGTGGATGTAAACGTAGCTAGTGACAGTGGAGGTATACTGTTTTACCAGTAGATGGCGGAAAAAATAACTGAATCATTCATTTAAATCAGGAGTCTCAAACTCCCAGCACACGGGCTATTTACAGCCCTCCTCCTCCTCCCTCGGGCCCACAACTGATGTCAAAAATATAACGATATTCAGCCCACAAAAACATATATTTTTCAGCCACTATCATTGTTGTGCAGTCACATATAGCCTCCTGTGGTTTTGACCTGCCACCTGCTGGACATTTAAAGTACTGCATTTGGATTAGATTTACTTTGAGTTTCTCTTAGTGTGCGGTTGAGAGTAACTGTGTGTTCAAAGCGAAGGTGGTGGGAGCATCAAAGTTTGCTCTGTCTGCCTTCACAGCAGCGGCGAGAGCATCAAACTTTGCTTCATTGATCTCGTATTTAAAGGAGCCCTTGCAGCATATCAGCAAATCACTCACATTACTGCATAAAACCATGCTTTCTAGCTTGAAAATGTTGCATACTTGTTATCAAATTCATTTCACAATGGAAGATCAAGTTGTTGCGTGTGGTGTGGCTTTGCTCCACTTATCCAATATGTGTCCATATGTCTGAAATACTCTGAAACAGCAATACTGTTCTGTACTGTAGTTATAAGAGATCCCGCCTTTATTAAAGAAATATACATATATAACATTAATGCCCATCAGTAACTCGCCAGTAACTTTTTATTGTATGCCCCTGTAAGAAAACATCGCAAATAATTGAAAATCAGCTGACCACAATAATCAAGCCCCTATTATCAAACTCTTGGGAACAACTGTGGTCAGAACCAAAGTTCACAGGACTGTGTTCTCTGGACTCCTCTCAAGCGGTGGACATCTACATTCTGATTGCTTGCCGCCGAACTGCGTCAAAGCTCATTACAATAAAGTTGACTTGATTTCAACTCTCCTTGACGCCCTCACCGGCGAAAACGTGCTCCCATTTGAAAATTAATGACTTCCAGCTACTTTATTTTTGAAAATATGCAAGGGTCATTTGATTGTTATCGGTTTTATACAGCCTGTATTTTGTTGTATAAACACTTCTTCATGGCTTACACGTTATGCTTGTGATGTAACAAATATGATAATTTTGCTAATATTCCATTTCAATCACAGATCTCAAACTTGACTCCTGGAGGGCCGCAGCTCTGCACAGTTTTGCTCCAACCCTAATCAAACACAGCTGATCCAACTAATCAAGATGCTCAAGACTACTAGAGACTATTAAACAGGTGTGAGTTGGAGGTGGTTGGAACTGAACTATGCTGAGCTGCGGCCCTCCAGGAGTTGAGACCACTGATTTAAATAGTCTCATTTAATAGATTTTCATTATATGCGTTTTGAGATTTGTATAAAAAACTATGTACATTAGTAAAATTGTACTGCTAGTTGAATTGAACATGTTAAAGAAAAAGTGAATATATAGGCTATATAATTTCCCCCTCTTTTTTAATAGTTTTACAAAAAGAACTTTCTGCTGTTCTTACGCTATCTTTTGGTTAAGCAACAATTGGTTGGGACAGAAAAATAATAATTATATATTAGAGCAATTCCAGCATTATAGATGTGACATTTGCAGTAAAATCTCAAAACATAAATTGACAGAGGAAGTATATGTTAGCATTATATTGAAACATCTCTTTAAATTTTTCAAAACAACTAGCCACAGAGTAATGGGATTAGAAAAATATCAATCTGTAAACATGTTTTATATTTTAAGTGAGGAAAATAAATATGCGTTATGGATGTGACAAAAAAAAGTCTGCAAGTTTACAGTATACAACATACTTCATAGAAATTCTGTGAATTAAACTGCACAACCCAAAAGAAACGATGCTAATCAAAAGGATATGAGTCAGATCACTATAAAACAAACATGATTTATTTTATTTGAGGAAAAAGCTTGGACGTCTCACTGTTATGGATGTGACGGATGTGAAATTGCCACTTGTGTGACTCAAATATAATTGTTTGAAAACACTGACAAAGACAATTTTGAGTATTTTTAAAGCACTGTAAAATACAAGACTACACAAAAAAATGCAGAAACGGTTTTGCTATTTTGGTGAAAACTTAATTTTTTTTAATGGCAAGGTTGATATTTGCATGGAATTGCTCATTATTATTATTATAATATTTACATAGCAGTTTAAACTCCCCCTTCAACGTGTACAACAAGAAACAAAAAGCTAGAGTTTTGACTGCATATACTCTGCCACACACACAACATTCACAAATACATTTTATCAGCTGTGTGATAGATAAGCATGCTCATTTACATTATCACTAGTGACAGGTAATGCTTGAAATATAAACGTCATGTCTATTGTCCTAAGTTGCATCAATTATGTCAAGTTTCCACTTTCTTCTTGTGCTTGAATGTTACAACAGCCCTCCTATGATTTGTCAGTCACTGAAATGGCCCCGCTCCAATTTGAGTTTATTTCATTTCACTTGATTATTCAAAAACAGAGATTAATTTAAAAACAAAACAAACTTGCTTCTTTTATGAGCAGTAATCAAATCATTAGCTTAAATGATTCATTCAAAACCGCTGATTCTTTCAGAAATTAAACAAGTGACTGCAGAAACGGCCCTGGTTTGCGTTAGAACACAAAGACACTAATGTTGCATGTTTTGTATAACATCACTGTGTACATACAGCACTTAATGCATGTGATTACTGATTTGTTTTAAAAAATCCATAACTGCTTTACTGCTCTTGTAGACAGACAAGGGTGGTGTAAATGGTCAAATATCGATTCTGACTTTTCTCTTTCCTGTTAAATATTTTTATTCATACTCTGTGTATGGCCATATCAACAATGAGACCAATTTATTATTAATTCATCAACAATGACTATGCTCATTACCTCCAGACTAGGCATGGGATGATAACCAGTTTCAATGTTTACTGCAGTTTGGGAAAGTCTATGTTTTAAAACCTCTACAATTTTCTGTTATACCTTTCCTAAGGTATATATAAGGTTTTTAAATGTTTTTTTTAAAATGTGTTGTAAAGAAAGCTGTCTTTTTGAAATCTATGAAGACAGCAGAAGTCAATTAATTATTTTAGTTATTTACCCTGACGAGTTTACTGCTCAAAACTATTATAAATGTTTCCTAAAATCAAATTTATTGTGTTTAACGGGGTAAAAAGGTTGTTTTTTACTCAGACATTTAAATAATACTTATTTTAGAGCAGTAATCACAATACCGTGACACTGGTATTTTTATCTAAGGTTGTCATATAGTCTGAAACTTATACCAGCCCATGCCTTCTCCTGACAAGCCTGGCTTTGCAAAGTAGGAAGTGTTGCAGTTGTAAAATACGCTATATTACTCCAGTCATCCCTGCCAGGGTAATATTCATTCTGGCAGAGTCATTATTGCCAAAGATACAACATTCAGAGAGGCCAAGCAGCTGTTTTTAGGTTTCTAGCTAAGTAAAAGGAATATTTCACCTACAGCCACAAAGATATAATAAACATACCATCCTAAAGATGAGGCACTCTGTCCTTTCAGTTTGACTTGGGGGATGAAATAAATACTGAATGTTTTCCTAAAAGACACAAATTCAAGCATAATATTTAGGGACCTGCGGTGTCGTAAAGAAGCTGCATGTCATGGGACAGTGCATCTTCCCGCACTTCCCAATTGAGGTCATCTTCCCTCTTTAGGACTAGATCTTTAACCTTTGTCTCCCAGACTGCTGAAGCTCACACATTCCGTCTGGCTGTGGAATTCTACCTAATCCCAGCCTCCACGAATGGGCAAATCCTTGCAAAATAGCTGTGCATTCACTCACTGATTTAACCCCCTTCTGTTCTTCATGCCCCTGTGTGTTTGATCCCGTGTGCCCCGACCCCTCCCATCTCGCAGGTGGCAAAGTAAACAGAGGGCACTCCCAGGGCTGAGGCGGTGCCCGCAAAAGCACATGCTGTGAAAACAGTGGAAGACCGTGGCAGGCTGCCACACTCATCTGGGGCATCTGCTCCCACCGTTAAACAGAGGGCAACAGGGCCACCTCTCCAGCCACGCTGACCTCTCGTCTTATGGCTAACAGCTTCCTTTCACAAACTGAAGGCAAAATAACTGAGATGTCTGATGTTTTAATTTACCAACATCTGCAAATGTGATAAAGAAAAATAGAGAGAACTGAAAGTAGTGATCAGGTACCTCATCAATGCATAAATATATGTCAAACTAAGTCCAAAGACATGCGCTATAGGTCAATTGGGTAAGCTAAATTGGCCATAGTGTATGTGTGTGAAGGAATGAGAGTGTATGGGTGTTCCCAGTGTTGGGTTGCAGCTGAAAGGGCATCCGCTGCGTAAAACATATGCTGGATATTTGGCAGTTCGTTCCGCTGTGGTGACCCCAGATTAATAAACGGACTACGCCAAAAATGAATGAATGAATGAATGAATATCATAATGAAAATTTTAAAATGTGCTATAAATAATATTTATTGTACTTTCAAACAATTAATTGGTGAAAACAATAAAAAATTATGAATATAAAAGTAATAATTAATGGCACGTCTCCACTAAGCAGCACAGTATAAACCATGTGGCATTTATGTTCATTTCCACTGTCAAAGGTACCAAATTACAAACCGTACCATACCACTTTTTTGCCACCCTTTCACAAGGGTACCTAGCACAACAAAAGGTTGGAGCTAGGTTTACTACTAAATGCTATAAGTTTACAGAGAATTGTCACCAACGTGTGCAACAAGCCAGCAGAAAAAAAAAACCTCAGAAAGCACCATTTCCAAATACACATCCAAGATATGGCACCGTTATACAATGGTGCCAACGCCGATGCTTGCTGTCTTCTTGTAACAAACAGCCCCATGACAAAAAGCAAGAGCATGATCTTTTCTATGTCCTCATTGTTGTTTATGGGACAGTTCACTGTGTCTCGCCGGGCCTCTTCTACTCTCTGTATGCATGCAATTGCCACACTTCTACATTTGAAAAAATAAACTTCAGTAATCAGAATTCAGTACAAAAGATACAATACATGAACAGCCTGTAAAGCTTCTGCTTTGTAAGGAACGACTTCAATTGTAACTTTCTGCCATATGCTACACCTACCAAATAAATGTACAGATGCCAGTGGAAATGCATGCCTAATCAGGGTGACCAAAACTGAACCATAACATACTGCACAGGACGGAATCGCTCAGTTGAAATGATGCAGTTGAACAAATTTGTTCATATGAATTTGTTTGGAAATAACAAGTCCATTACAAACATTTCATTCATTTTCTTTCAGCTTAATTTCTATTTCAGAGGTCGCCACAGTGGAATGAACCGCCAACTATTTTAGCATATGTTTTACTCAGCGGATGCCCTTCCAGCCGTAACCCAGTACTGGGAAACACCCATACACTCTCACATTCACACACTCATACACTACAGCCAATGTAGTTCATCCAATTCACCCATAGCGCATGTCTTTGGTCTGTGGGGGAAAGCGGAGCACCCTGAGGAAATCCACACCAACACAAGGAGATCATGCAAACTCCTCATAGAAATGCCAACTGCCCAGCCATGACTCGAACCAGCGACCTTCTTGCTGTGAGGCGACCAGGTTAGCTGTGAGGCTAACCACTGAGCCACCATGCTGCCCCATTACAAATATTTTAAATGTAACAACAACATTTAACAAGTAAATTGTATTAACACATAAAATGGAATGAAATGTAACAATAATTAAAGAGGCATTTCATATAAACCACAAGAAAATCTGAACAAAAGCTGATAAAAATGCTTTACAAAGAGTCAAGTTCTTCTCATTGCTGCAATCCATGTGCAGTATCTTCAGCTCTTTCACCTTCTGATACTTACTGATGCTTTGAAGACCATCACTTCTTTATTGTTGAAATATTTCACAGAGCACCAAACAGGTCAGTTTTCAAGGCACAAAAATAGATCAAACTAAAGCAATGTGCAAAATCAATCAATGCAAAGTTTTCAGTATCAACGCACTGGCCCGAAAGGACAAGTGATGGTTCTGTCATCTGGCCTGAATCTCTCTGATACTGGGCCACGGGCCAGCAGGACAGACTCATCGCAGAGTCATCTGATTATGACAATCATTAAATATGGATCCTGGGCCTCAGCTGATTATGAAAATTATCTGCATACACACTAAAATACACAAAAAAATGTAAAAATGTGAAGAATAATCATAGTGCATATAAAAAGCATTCTCAGGACATCTCTTTTCCTTCACACAGTGTCTGCGGGTTTGATTTTATTCATGCATAAGTCATAGCGCACGCCACTGTAAAACTGAAATCTGCATTCAAGCATTACAAACATCAAATGCACATAAAAACTGTAACGTCTAACATCTGCCACATACAAATCTACAGTACCAAAGAAGGCCAGTATGTAATTTACTTTCTTTAAATAACAGGGTAACATTCTTTTTTGATGATAATAGCACAGAATCACCCTACTATTAGTGTATTGGAATTACAGTGTGGATTTGCATTAAAACTTTGCTTACAACCAAAAAACCAATGCCAATGATCCATGTTCTGCACAAATTATGAAACATTCAAAAATAACTGGACAACTCCCATTGCTGTGATGTGGGTTTTCATATATCTTTCAAACCACCCAGACAGACAGATTGTTTTTCCCTCTGGGGGGAGCACTAATAACAATAGTAATAATAATAACAATAATAATAATAATTGTAGTATTTTTAACATTTATAATCAACTAGTATTTGAAACCATATCTGGATATAGCCGAATAAGATAGTTAGGGATGGGAGATGATTTACTGAAAAAGATGCCGTTATCTGAAAAGCTGCCAGATTTTGATGCTGCCATTTTCTGAATAAACTACAGCACATTACTCTAGACGAGCTTCCTGAAGAGAAGCCCTCCCCAAACGCGGCACCCCGCAAGCATGTGTTTAACCAACATCCTGCAGGACCTCTGCATGTGCCCTGCAGTCCACCGCACACAATTAAAACACATGTATTCCATTTGTTTTAGAGGCATAACAAACTTTACTGTCAAATATCTAACAACTTAGTCCAGCAGTTAGCAGATGGAGGCGCTTTGCTTCAATAATGGGGGTAAATGGATTCAAGCTGGAGCCAATTTTTTTTTTTTTTTTGGCCATTATGTCTGACGGGATGCAGAAAGAAAGGAGCTGGCTGAAGACGAGAGAGAAAACTGACTGAAGAGCCTCAGCAATTCTATTATCACAACATATTTTTTGTTCTTTTTGTCTCTCCTTTTTCTTTTCTTTTTTTACAGACATTTTTCATACTGCATACACAGATGACAAATCAGCACCAAATACATACTATGCAGCTAGGTCCTGATTTTCTAGCCACACTTAGAATCTGGATGGACATGTCTAAATACATCCAGGGTTTCTGCAGGTTTCACCAAGTTAAATTCAAGACTTAAGACATTTTAAGACTATTATGAATTAAATTTTAGGCTCATAAAGGGCTTAAGGCTAAGTTATTTTTGAAACAGCCCAGATGGAAGAGATTTTTATTTGCCATATCAATTTTTTTTTTTAATTTAATACATTTAATATTACAATAATTAATTTATAATAAAAAAACAAAACATTTTTAACAAAACATTTTAAATATTGTGTAAAAACAAGCAAGCTCTACTTGTATCCATACAACAAAAGTTTTAAAAACTATAATAAACTAAATCTATGCACAACAATCAGCCCAGGTTGATGTCCTCAGCAGTAAATACATGGAGCACTTTTAAACAAATGTTATTGTAAGGAAAATAATTAAACTGTTTAGATAAATAGAGTTAAAAATTACCTTTTTAAATAAAAAGTTTCAAGTTTTATAGTGATGGATTGTTGGTGATTGTAGGGGCTTTGGCCAGATTGGGTAGCAATACATGAACAAAGGAAAATAAAGACTTGATTAAAAAAAGATTTAAAACCTACAACACAATATTTCAGTAAATTTAAGACTTTTTAATGCCTAAAAAAGTGTATGCGAGTAGATTCATAAAACATAACTGGATACTCTGGATAACTGGATACTCAACAGATCATTTGAATAAGTGAGTTGTTTATATATCATTTGAATAAGTGAGTCATATTCTTTTAGATCTGTCCAGTTCACAACATTACTCGTCCAATGCTTTTTTGTGAACCAATTATCAGGTTAAAAGACATTATTCATCTGGTTCATGAACTGGATATGAGCAAGTGATGGTTTTCAAGTTCAAAATAACTTTTACTCTGGTGCTATTTATGAAAAGGCAAGGTCACACAAAAATCATTTACAGTAACCTCACAGCAAGAAGGTCACTGGTTCGAGTTCTGGCTGGGTCAGTTGGCATTTCTGTGTAGAGTTTGCATGTTCTCCCTGTGTTGGTGCTCCGGTTTCCCCCACAGTCCAGTTCAGCTGATATAAATAAAAGTGAATCTCTACTACAGAACAGACATTACTGCACTTCAACACTTTTAATGTAATATTGTGTGACAGATAATCACATAATAACACAAGTGCCTAACTACAGCCTTCTCCAAAAACCACCTGACTACTTCAAGCCTATTACACTGGGGAAGCACTCAACCACTGTCTCTTCTTCTGGTTTCACATTCATGTGTCAGACTTCTAGTTATCTCCTTCAAGAAACACTTGTAAGAGATGTAGATTAGAGGGCCAGAGTCTGCTGCCAGATAAACACGTTTCATTTTCGAAGCGAGCACAGAAAGTATGAGAGCTCTTTTAACTCTCTCTCCCCTCAGATCGGAGTCTTAACTTACTCAAAGGAGCATCAGATGTTGGGAATTAACTAATAAACCAAAGCACTGCTCTGTAGTCGACTAAACCGCAAAGACTGTCTGTTTTATGTGGTTACGTGAGATCTGTCTTTGAATCCATCACTGGCGAGTCTTCATTGTAAGTATGGGAAATAATTTATTGCCTGTCTCTGATTCTGTGAAACGTAATTAGCATCTCTTTGTGTAAACTGTGAGTGTTTTTAAAGCCTCCAACTGTGGTATAATAATCTAGATGAGTAAGTGCTTACATGCTGTTAAAGGCTGGAAGGGAGCAGTGAGAAACCCAAAGCTGCTTATTACCCAGCTTTAAAACACATATGCATTCTACCGCTGGGTTACATCTGACCAGAGCATCAACTCTACTGGCTACAGCAGGGACAGAGTGTGTGAGTACAGACAAATAATAGACACTTGAGGGTCATTTGAAAAAAAAAAAAGAAAAATCAAAAACTGGCCTTGACCCTTTGATATAATCTATTTAAACCTTAAATTAAACGAAGCATGCATAAAATAATACATACATTATTTAAGGATTTTAAAGCTTGGGTTATTACCCAGTGATGGGTTGCAGCTGAAAGGGCATTTGCTGCGTAAAACATATGCTGGATTAGTTGGTGGTTCATTTCGCTGTGGGGGACCCCTGATTAATAAAAGGACTAAGCCGAAAAGAAAATGAATGAATGAATGAATGAATGAACGAACGAACGAACGAACGAACGAATGAAAGCTTGGGTTATGAAACATTGGTATTAGAATAGGTTTATACTAAAAAGCATCTTGTGGCCTGAAATGATATATTGCTAGAAAGTTATGTTGCGCTTATAACTGATAACCAATCATAAGCAAAAGTGGTTTCCTCAGTAGTCACATGCTGAATTTAGTTGTTAAATATAAATATTTAAAAATGTTGACTCTACATGCACTAAAATGACTCTACATGCACTAACTTTAGCAGGCACACAGTAATGTATAGAGAAAAAAAGTTCAGTATATGTTATTTTTCAGTGTATATATACAAAGGCATTAATTTTAATGCACTGTTAGTCAATTAAAGTTTTCAGATCTATATATTTTTTCCGAGGGCATGTGTAGGTGAATTGAGTTCAAAGTACTATTCACAGTCACCACATAACACTATGATGTAAGACATAAATAGTAGATAGTGGATTACAGTTGGAAAGAGGAGACAGAATATTGGATGTTGACTGAAGAAGATGAAAATGCCTAGACTCATAGCAACACTTTGTTAAAGGTTTGGGACAATCTACATAGATAGAAGGACTGTGGTAAAGCAAATTTTGCTATGCTAACACAATCCTACATAATGTCTTAAAATGCTGCAGAACTTACAGATATGAATTCACAAAAATGGGTAATATAAACTGAAACTCTCGAAAGACCTGGACTATACACATTATTAAATTTCAATTGAAAATTTAAAGCAGTTTTTACAATGTGCAATCGATTAAAGTACATCATCATGCTTAACCCTGTTTCTCAGACCCCCTTTACACTAATACGTTTTAGTTTTAAAACAATGTTTTTTAACAAATACAATCCATGTCCACACTGGCGTTTCACCTAGCATTTTTGAAAAGATCTCCATCCACTAGGTATGCGATGATAACCGTTTCATGGTATACCGCGGTTTGGAAAAGTCAAGCATCAACATTTTCTGCAATACCGTTCCTAAGGTATGTGTATGATTTTTTTATTTACATTTTTTGGTTTTGTTTTATAGAACAGATGTATCTTTGGCAGAAAATATCTAAAGGTGCTTTAAACACAGCTTTCCAGGTGAGAGCTTTGCACTTCGGACAGTTCATCAAGGATGTACCACTGGATCTATAGTTGTTAAATGTGATATTTAATTAATCTTGTCTCTGTCAAACGACTCTTTGGTCTTCTGAATCGATTACTTGTTTTCAGTTAAAGTGTTTTGGTTAGGCGCAAAGATCAGTTAATATATTAATTTATGTAACCACACTGATTCTGCATTTGACTGATTGCTTGCCTTTATTTCCTACATTGTATAAACTTATTGTACGTTATACTTTTATAATGGCCATTATTGATTATTAAAACTGATATTCAGCAAAAAAGACAGGGAATGTTTCATATTTTTCTGTGAAAATGAAAGAAGGCAGTAATGTTATAGGCTCCGTTTTGTTATAAATATGCATACAGTGAAGATAGACAAATGTCTAGACAGGCGAATGTCTGCAGCCACGCTTTCGTTTTCAAATGCCTCCGTTTTCCCACATCCATACTGACAGAGCAGCAGCGTCATAAAACGAAAACGGCATTTTCACAACAGTGTTTTTAAAAGGTTCCATTTTTGCGCATTGGAAAACCCTGAAGTAGTGTGGACGGAAGGCGTAACTGTAGCAAAAGTTGTGCGTTTTAAAACTAAAAACTCAGTGTAAACAGGACCTCAGACTACCTTTCTGCAGAGTTTAGCTTCAATCCTTATCAACTAAACCAACTAAGAAGGATCTAAACAAGAACTAGATAATTAAAGACAGATGTGTTTAGTCAAGGTTTGCAGCTGATCTCTGGAGGAAGGTAGATTACAGGCAACAGAAAGAATTTTAAAATGGCCGTGCAAGAGAATAACTTGAACATGGCACTTATGAGCAAAACATTGCCCAGTGACACATTTGAGATCATCAAATAATTATACAGCGGCCTCTAGTGGATTTGTGAAAACAAGCTGCAAGCAGACGTTGCCTCATTTGCAGTTTCCAAAAATGTAGCCCTGAGCACATACTGTATCTCCACTGAGCTATGGTTGAACACAGCTAAGTTGTCTGTGACAAAAGGGTGTCCTTCTTTAACACTTTAACTCTCAGAAAGATGCATGAGCGTCACTAAAATAATTAAACCTCAGTGGAGAAATGAGAATTTTAAAACATTCATCCCAAATGGTCCAAGCCACTAGATATGGGATTGTGTATAATATTTATGGCTTCTCAGAGCTGGTGTGACAGCCACTTCACCACTGCCCATTAGTTTAAGGTCTTCAAGTGAGTGAGAACAGGAGCTATTACAGGACCAGCCTGCCTTTCCTCTTCCTCGCTCTCCCCTATAGCCTCTCTCTCTTCCTGGCATCCCTAAGCAGCCTCTACATCACTGTCACCACAAAGACCACCAGGGAATAGCCCCTGGCAAACTTCTATAGTGCTAACATGGCATAACACCCCATGAATTATGAAAGGGGGAGTGGGGAACATTTGTAACTACAAAGGAGCCAGCGTATATTCACTCTGGATTCAATTTGTCTGTCTGCCCTCCCAAAACTCAGACAAGTATAAATGTCCACCACGTCACCTGAGCATTGTCTCCCATGGTAGCAGGGCACTGAGTCTCAGCTAGCAGACTTAATTCAAGGGACTGAGTCAAATTGTGGTAGGAAGAATCCCAGACTAGTTTTAGCCATGTCCCTGTAGATGTAAGTAAAGTGTGTTGATAAAAACATCAAACCACATACACCATGGGCATGTCGCATGTGTAGCGAATTTCATTGTTTATCTTCAGAAATTCACAGCAGGGCTTATGGGTTGCTCCTGGTCAGCTGTGGTGGGAATTAACCAACAGTGGTTCAAGGTGTCATTTCTTCCTCTGTTTTACACTGGGGTGAAAACCAGACAAGAGTTAGGCATGGATGTGGTGGATTGACGTTGTGAAGGTGTAATAAAACAGAGGTGATGGACAGTTCGGTATTCCAGCCTCCTTTTCCACTGACTGGTTGGATTAGCTACTGGATTAGTTCTTCACACAAACTTTGTTAAATAAGCTTCCTCAGTGGCTATCTTATCTGGTCCAAGCTTACTGAAGATCTACTTTGGTCCCCGAAGGTTTGAATGTAGTTAATGTGAGGAATGTCATATAATGTGCATTTCACTTTGGTGCATATGGAACTACATGGCGAACTGTAAGAACTTTACCATTGAGCACTGGAATAAGGTTGCCTGGTCAGTTAGTTTTGAAGCACAACTGCTGGTTTGAGCTGTTTATGCTGGTTAGTAGCTAATCATGTGGTTATGAGCTGGTTTAAACTGGTTATGTGCTGGTCCTGAGCAGGAGCTAGTTACTTGTTGCCCGTTTTCACTGAGTGAAGATGGTATGGTAAGGTACGGTTCAGTTCGGTACGCTTTTATGGCAGCTTCCACTGTCAAAAGGTACCTAAAAGTGAACCGTACCGTACCACTTTTTGGGTACCCCTTGCATAGGGTACCTAGCATAACAAAAGGGTACCAATAGGCGGAACAAGACATGCAACTAAACGCTATTGGTGTACAAAGATACGTCACTAGCTTGTGCAACAAGCCAGGAGAATGAAAACAAAAGAACCGCCATTTTTAAAAACACACCGTAATAATATATACATATAATAGCAAGCCATGTTCGACCCAAGCTCAAACAAACCTTGTCATCGTCTTGAACAGCCACAAATCCAAGAAGAGCAGAATTTACCCTGTGCCCTGTAGTTTTTTACAAGGCCATCTAAAGCACGCGTGGTTCCACTTTCTCGAGTGCACTCGTAGCACGTCTATTTTGAAATAACAAGCTTCTTGAGCTGATTATAATAATGTGTGCATGATTATTGAAGTACTTCTGACATCTAATCCTTTCAGAAATAGACAAACGTGAGAGTGAAGCGCGAAAAAACAAAGGAGAAGCCAGAAAAAGGAGCAAATGATTCTTTCAACAGCCTAAAACATGAACAAACTGTATGTTTAACTATTATCATCACCTTTTGGACTATTATGAACTCAGAATGACGGAATTACTTTCTAACAAGAGGTTACATGAGCTGGTGAAGATTTAAGATACAGATGAGAGGTTTGCACTGGCAGTGAGTTACATGTTGCGTGTTGTTTTTGTACCCAAATAAGGACTAAATGTATGCTGTGTGTAGTTTTTCTGTAACCATTGGTTCCCTTTTGGTAGTTGAAAACAGAAGCCTGATAAAGGTGACCCAAACCGTACTGTACTGCACTGTACCACTCAGTGAAAACGGGCCATTAGGACCAGCATAGGACCAGCTCATGTAAGATCTCAAACCAGTAATCTATAGCTGATTATAAAGGAAAGGTCAACATGCCGTGATGCCTTTTAATGCCTTGACATTTAATTTACACCATGATCTCAAACTGTGAGGTTTCCAACAGTGGTCCTTTCAGCACAATCCATGAGTGCCAACCACTGACAGAACACTTGTTGAAAGCCCCAAAACATTTTCTCGCGATCTCATCCCAAAGTCATGCAAGAACTAGAGAAGTACTCTTAGAGTCTGCATAAGGCAAGTCCCGGCCACTCTCATCCATTGATGTATGAATGGCCCGGTGCTTTACTCTCACTGCAGTGTGTCCACACAAACTTTGAGTGCACTGACAGCTTTCCTCCTTTCCAGTCAGGGTGAATTAGCATCACAACTGTCGCTAAGTGCAATCCCACACGTTAGCGCATCAGCTTGAACCAGCAGGTCTGGCACTGAATAAACACAGCTGAAGTGCTTCACCAGCAATTCACACACATACACACCTCACACATTCACAGACAGTCTAGCACCCACAAGGCTGGGCTATGGGCTGGGCTGTCCATAAAAGATAAAAGAACACTTAACCATCCATCCAAAAAGACTTCATGAAACACCCCCACCCCGAAGACAGAGAGAAAGAATCCCTGTGGGAAACCTGTTTAGCTGAAGTAACTAATACCTTATAACGGTTGTGCATACTGCATAATTAATTAGTTTACCTGTTTTAAACATATTCACACTTTACAAGAACTTACACGTTGAAAGTGCTCAATCAATACATTTATGAAGGCACAGTATTCAGTTCATTAATTCATAGCAACAGAGCAAATATGTTACTCATATATGACCCTATTTCAAGTGTGCTATCATGTAAACAGTAACTAGGTGAAAAATAAATGACAGTCTGACCGTGAACAAAAGAGACAGTGGGGGCTTGGGAAAGGTCATGTCTAAGTTCAGCATGATTGGACATGTTTGGAAAGAACTAA
This sequence comes from Danio aesculapii, assembly GCF_903798145.1. Classification (NCBI taxonomy): domain Eukaryota; kingdom Metazoa; phylum Chordata; class Actinopteri; order Cypriniformes; family Danionidae; genus Danio; species Danio aesculapii. The sequence continues at coordinate 41,300,914 of NC_079441.1, read as the reverse complement.
AATTCAGTGAAGGGCGAATCTATTGAATCCTCTTTCCTACAAATCCCTGCTTGCAAACCATTCAAAGACCAGAGGGATAATTAGCTATCCTCAGTTGTCTTCAAGGTGGACTTCAATAATTTTACTTTAACAAACCATGTACAATGTACAGGAAGAAAAACAGCTAATGAAAAAAAGGAGGATTCCAGAGCTCAGAAAACCAAACACCAAGTAATAAATAAGCAATAAACATCTTTATTAAGTAGCGATGGGTCGGTATAAGATTCTGACAGTATGATAACCTGGGATACAAATATCATGATTTCATAGTTTTGCGATTACAATATTGCTGCTCAAAAATATATTCTTTTTAATCGCCTGGGTAAAAACTAAAACAAATTCCCCCTTTAAACACAATATATTTTATTTTGAGAAACTTTTTAAATATTTTGGAGCTGTAAACATGTCAGGCTAAATAATTCAAATCAATCATTGTCTTCTGCTGTCTTGATTTGTTTAAAAAACACAGATTTCTTTACTATTTAAAATGGCATCTTTGGATATCTATTCTGCTGGAGATACTGTTGTCTTAAAAAACAAAAAATTAAATAAAAAATCTGACATAAACTGTAGGAACGGTATAGCAGAAATTTTGACGGTTTTAAAACCTTGACTGTTCCAAACCGCGGTATACCTTGCGGTTTCCTTTATTGACTCTAATAAACGGTTATCATCCCATGCCTATTATCATGTTGTACATCTTGATAATGGGGAAGCTTTACGACTTTGTTTGTTGACTGAGGTAATTGATTCATTCACAGCGTCAACATTTGTAACCTGAGGTTATATTGTCAACTTATTGTTATCTCTACAGGCAGGGATTGCTAACATGCTAATTGTTAGCAAACAATGGTATCAGTTAACATAACCCAATAAAGGAACATTGCATTTCTACTATCTGATTACCAGCTTCAACAACTTAAGCTGACAGGTCAGTGATTGAGTTAAAGCTAGTGAACAAGCCAGAACTCAGTGCTAATGTGTCATATAAATCCTAATAACACTAGATATGCCAGAATATTTCATTTATTTATTCATTTACTTTTCGGCTTAGTTACTTTATTAATCAGGGGTCGCCACAATAGAATGAACCATCAACTTATCCAGTATATGTTTTACGCAGCGGATGCCCTTCCAGCTGCAACCCAGCACTGGGAAAAACTCATATACTCTTGCATTCACACACACTCATACACTACAGCCATGCACATGTCTTTGGACTGTGGGGGAAACCAGAGCACATGCAAAGTCCACACAGAAATGCCAACTGATCCAGCCGGGGCTCGAACCAGTGAACCTCATGCTGTGAGGCGACATCTTTACCCATTGCGCCACCGTGTCGCCCCGCCAGATTATTTAATCCATCAATAATCTATGTTAAACAGTATTATTAAGATTTCTAAATCTGTTATTGTCATACTAGATCTACTTCACCCTGCCAGTCAAAACAGATCTAGAAAGCAGGATCAGCCAAAGGGGATGGCTTGAACCTGTCACCAGCTATAAGGAATGGTGACCCAATGGAAGCCCAAGGATGTGCATTTGTCTAAGTCTTAGTGGAAAAGCAACTCTGAACTTGCACAGCCATGCAGGTCTGCAACTTGATCTAGTGGAGTTCTGACCTCTGAACCAGACATTGTAAAGCACCACCCCAGAATCTCCACCAGTAATATGCTTTCACAAACTGAAGATGCTTCCACTGTGGCACTATTCATATGCCATTCTGGATGAAGCTCATCTACAAGATTTTCATTTATTCATTCATTTTCTTGTCGGCTAAGTCCCTTTATTAATCTGGAGTCGCCACAGCGGAATGAACCACCAACTTATCCAGCATTTGTTTTACGCAGTGGATGCCCTTACAACCCATCTCTAGGAAAGATCCACAAACACTCATTCACACTCATACACTACGGACAATTTAGCCTACCTAATTCACCTGTACCACATGTCTTTGGACTGTGGGGGAAACCGGAGCACCCAGAGGAAACCCACGCAAACGCAGGGAGAACATACAAACCCCACACAGAAACGCCAACTGACCCAGCCGAGGCTCGAACCAGTGACCTTCTTGCTGTGAGGTGACAGCACTACCTACTGCGCCACTGTGTCGCCCACAAGATTTTCAATCAACATAAAACAGCATGAATAACTAAACTAATACTCAAAATAGCAAACATTACATTACTGAAATGATGTGTGTTTTTTAAAGTTGGATGGAAACGTTTGATCTTGCCGTTAATCTGAGGCCAGACAATCCACTGGAAGCAAGTGATAACAACAATTGAAGGGCACTCAGTAATTAAAAACTTTAAATGAAGCAGGATTTACTGAGTAAATCCCTCTATTCCTGATTTAAAGGCTTGGACCGCCTGTTCTTCGTTTAACAACAGAATCCCTCTCCATCTGCTATTTTATGCACTGTTTAACAGAGAGCGAGAGGACTAGTTCAAGCAAATCAGGCTTTCATCAACTCAGTAACCTAATGGATGGCATGTACCGACTGCGGGGGTTCTCATCCACATAAGCATTGATTTTACTTTTGGACCAGCATTCTTGCCACACAAAACCTCTCTAAGCAACTGCCTCCTCGGCCTTTCGCAGCACAAGGGTTAGCTGCGGATCAGCAGAGGGATGAATGGGTTCTCATTTGTACTTAATCCAAAGCTCCTCATCAAGCGGAGATGACATGGAAGGGTTAAAGTCCTCTGTGACTCGTTCTTTTTCACTCCAACAAAGAAAGGGAGAGTGAAAGAGGCAGAGTGACAGAATGAGAGACCCCCTTTTTTTCTCGGACGTTTGCTTTTTCGTATGTACATTTAAGCACAAAATCCGAAGGGACACACAGGTCTTGTTTGGCGTCCTGTACATCTGAAATAGGGGCACCTTTAAGACCACCGAGAGAATTATTTAGAGCTTGGGCTATCGTTCAAAAAAAGGACCTTCAAAAGAAAGGGGGAGTAGATCAAAGAGTCCCTGCAGTCTATTCAGATGCAATTGCTCCCAAATCACATTGTGTTGTCACACAGTTTTAAAAGAATGGGTCACTGCTGTTTTATTGTTGAGAAGCTACCACTAATGAAAAGGACAATGCAAAGATTAGCGCTGCCAGCCAAGCGCCTGAAACCTCACTCTGTCTTTAATTGTAGAGAACAAGGAAGGCAGGAAAGCAGGGCAAACATAGAACAAAAGAGCAGGCAGCGGAGACAAAACCGTCAGCACAACTCTGGGTATGATTTTACAGTAGCCCACCATCCGGAAGGTGTGACATGATCCTCTGTGAATGAAAACATAAACCAATAACCAAGACTTGCCGAACAAAGCACAATGCACAGCTCCACCACACACAAATCATGCCTCTGTGTTGGTTTCATTCAAAGCTTCAGTGATCTTGTTTTACTAAGCTCTTCGTGCACACTTCATATGTTCTTTATTTATTACACTATATGCTTAGAGGCAGACTATATACTTCGTAAGCATCCAGAGGCATAGTAGTTTGCACACTAATTGACATTTACAGCTATTGACATATAAAGCTACTTGAATTATATCCACGTAATTAATGAGTAAATCAACAATATGAGAATGCACATGTCTTTTTGTTCCAAAACCAAGTGCAAGCAGTACTAAGCAGTAATTCAACACAAAAAGCAACAAAAATGTGTCATGCTTAACAAAACAATGGAACACACTTAATATTATATTACTACACTCTAAAACACAACAGTGAACTTTATCAAATGAAATGAGTGTAGTTAACTCAAAATTGACTGTTCTACTCATCTCAAGAGTTTTGAACTCAGTGTTGAAGGTAATGAGTTAATTAAATACCTCATTACTCAACTTAAATGGAGTAAGTTCACAGTACTCATATAGATTCGTTTTTAACTCAAATGGTTTGTTGCAATCTTTTTTTTCTTTCAAACGGTTTGAGTTGCCTTAACTTATTGTGTTTTAAGGTAGTACTCAGTTGGTTTGAGTTCTCTTCATTTATCGAGTTTTACTGTGCTCATATTGCTTCATTTACTCAAATGGAGTAAGTTCACAGTACTTGCTAGGATTAGTTTTTAAACTTAAATGGTTTGTTACAATCAGTTTCCTCAAACGGTTTGAGTTCCCTTAACTTTTTGGGTTTTACAGCGTAGAAAAGAAAGACAAAATAAGCATAAACATATGTTTTACAAAATAAAGGTGGAATTTTGCTAACACAATTTTAAAACGTTCACAAAACAAAATATATTCAAGTTATGTTTACCAAAGACTTTATCATTGCCCTTAACTGAACACCTCAACCCCTAAATAAACCTCTTAGTAAAATCTTGAGGGAAAAGGCTAAAGAATATTCTTCCACGTTTAGTCAATCTGTATTTCCTTCATACTACAAAAATGCTTTTATGTTCTGATTTCAGTGAATGTGAGTGTAAAAGCAGACACTTACCAGACCTCTGCAGGTGGATAAAGCCACAGATGAATCAGAATGGTTTCGTATGGAACCCTGATAGAGACAGTTATGAATAGAGGGGTTAATTGTTGCTGTGTGGATGCCCTCTGCACCCAGTGTCTGTAAGGTAAACCCCTCTGCCAGCACGTGAGATGGCTGAAGGTCTAAATGTAGTTCCTTGCCAAAGGCAGAGACATGATAGTGCACTGAATTGCCAGCTTCTGACAGAGACCTTCTACTCCGTCCATGTCTTGACACATCATGGGAAATGTAGCCTCCATAGAAGTCCACTTCCACTGGTGTGGCAAAATCATAATCTAAGGGTGAAACAAACACAGTTTAAATAACACGAGTCAACATCAGTCTATCACTGGTCAATTGCAGTGGTCTAATATAACAGTAAAGAGTCAATATAGGAGTAAAGGAATTTTGTGGCTTTTCTCTGTGTTTATTCGATTTTTGGTTTCGTTTATTTCTGTATTTATTTATTTTTCCAGAAAAACATCCACCAAATACATTAATGACTCATCCTGCACTACACAGATTTTTGTCCAATCAAATTCTCCCTAATAGGATTGTCACTCTGTATAATAAAAACTGACAATAATACAAAAAGACAATTCTATTGGTAAGTCAATTCGTGTATATATATATATATATATATATATATATATATATATATATATATATATATATATATATATATATATATATATATACATAAGCCCCAGCTGGGTCAGTTGGCATTCCTGTGTGGATTTTGTATGTTCTCCCTGTGTTGGCGTGAACTTGCTTCGGGTGCTCCGGTTTCCCCCACAGTGCTTTAAGTGAATTGAATAAGCTAAATTGGGGCGACGCGGTGGCGCAGTAGGTAGTGCTGTTGCCTCACAGCAAGAAGGTCCCTGGTTCGAGCCTCGGCTGGGTCAGTTGGCACTTATGTGTGGAGTTTGCATGTTCTCCCTGCATTTGCGTGGGTTTCCTCCGGGTGCTCCGGTTTCCCCCACAGTCCAAAGACATGCGGTACAGGTGAATTGGGTAAGCTAAATTGTCCAGTGTTTGAGTGTGAATGAGAATGTTTCCCAGAGGTTGCAGCTGGAAGAGCATCCGCGGCATAAAAACTTGCTGGATAAGTTGGCGGCTTATTCCGCTGTGGCGACCCCTTTTTAATAAAGGGACTAAGCCGAAAAGAAAACGAATGAATGAATAAGCTAAATTGGCCGTAGTGTATCAGTGTGAATGCAAGAGTGTATGGGTGTTTCCCAGAGATGGGTTGCGGCTGGACGGGTATCCGCTGATTAAAACATACGCTGGACTAGTTGGCGGTTCATTGCGCAGTGGTGACCGCTGATTAATAAAGGGACTAAGCTCAAAAAAAATTAATGAATGAATATTTTTAAAGAAGTAAACTTTATGTTTCAACATAATTAAAAACTTGTTCTTAGTCAGTACAGAAGGTTTCAATAACGGAATGCTAATCAAGCCATTTCATGGGGTCTTGTCAACAATCTGCAGGCTACATGCATATGTCTGCATTTTGTGCATTGTGTTTCTATGCAATGCCTAGTCTACTCTGTCCAAGATGAAGAAACTAAACTTACATTAAACCTAGCCAACAAATATACAAACAAAACATTTAACCAAAAGCTCCAGAGGATTGCTTCCCAAACTTTTGATTGGCAGTGTAAATATTAATTAAAAAGACAATAAATTCTCTGTGACTAACTTCAAGTACGCGGCAGAGAGGAGATGAGGGAGTCCCTTTAATGCTCCCACACATACAGTACACACTACACAGGCTAGTGCACGACCACCGGCACAGGAAACGCACATCTTGGGAGCTTTTAGACTGTGTTGTGAACCCTCTAATTCACTGAATCTTAATGTGGTGCTTCGGTGTATTTATATTTGTGTGTACAGGTAGCCTGTATCCAAGGAAGGCAGGTACGGATCTTTGGTTTAACCAGTGCGCGGAAGCATGCATCGACATTTTGGTATCAATCATATGTTGTCATCATTTGCAATGGAAACACAATTGCAGTGCGTAAAGACACAAACCTTGATGCAGTCCGCCGGTGTCTCCGGTAAATGAGACCGATGCCACAGAGTGTAAACAACAGAACTGCACAGCCTGCAAAGCGCAAACAACTCACCACAATTAACTTGATAAATGACACTGAGCGCAATATGATAGATAAACAGTTGTCAACATGTCACCTGCCTTTATAAAGTTCCCAAACGACACACTTGCCAGCAATCTAAATGATGTGCAGTTTACCAGTGGGACTTGTAAACTCCAAAGCAAAAGGAAAAGGTAATCCATGTTGGTATGCATGCACCTTTACCGTTACCTCTTCAAAAACGTGGAAAGCAACAGTCCGTAAATCCATGCAATGCAATATGAAGACATTGCTAATTGTTTGAATAGTCCCGTTTCTGTCGCTCCTCAAGTAAAATCCACCGGGTCCATTTGGCTAATGCGCGCTCCCTCTGTTTGCAAGCACAGGTATACACAGAACTGCTGACTCCAGAGTGGTGACAGTCGGCGCGTATGCGTGTGTGTGCGTATGTGTGTGCGTCTGTGTATACTAGGGATAGTGGCACCGGCTGATGGGCAAAGGGTGGAGGTTTAAGTTTGGACCAATCAGCGACGAGCATCTGCCGGCGGTTCAGAGTGTATTAGCTTCTCACTGTCCGACGGTCCGCGCGTGCACAGATCACAGAGTTCATTGAAATGAGAAGCATGTTCACAGAACCGTCCGAGCAAGTAAACACATGCTGTCGAAAGAGTTTACGCGTTTAATGTGGAACTGAAGAGTAGTGGATGGGCTGAGGGATGATTTATGATACTGTACGCTGTACTGTATAATGAAGCGCTTTCACGTCAGGTCTTGTTCCAACTCTAACGTCATGAATCTAAAATCGCTGATTGCTGGGTGCTTTTGGTTTAATAATATGTGACAGTTTGTATCTGCTTTTTTTATTTAACCTGTTACCCGTGATTCTACATAATATATACATTTTGAGTAAATTAGTTGGGGGGGAATACTCTCAGTAGTCTGAAGTCAGATTACAGAGCAGACATTCAACATGACACAATTCATTTACCAACACCTCAAGTGAAGAATCAGCACTTGAGTTATTTGGTTTGAATATAATGAACACTGGTGTGATAGCTCTGTTTAGTGTAATTCATCTGAGTAAACTTCCAAAACTGACAGACACCACTGAAAAGATGCTCCGCCAACCTGATTTCACCAAGTAGGATATGTTCCTGGATTAACATGTATGCAACGTTCCAAATACCCAATCAGAATTAAGGGATATGTTTACAGTTTATGTGAAGTTTAGGCTTACGGTTAGGTTTATGCACTTATTCATGAGTGTTATCCTGTTATACTATTATTCACTTCTGAACTTGGGAATAATTTACAGTTATGGTTAGGTTTAGAGGTATGGAACAGGTATGGATTACATTTCCAAACAAAAATTATGTTCCAGGATCAACATGGATGTTAATCCAGGATCGCTTACTTGGCAAAATCATGAAGTGCAAGAAGACGCTTACTTCCAAACAGTTCGCTTTGATTCACACATATCTTATGAAACAAAAACAGGGCATAATATCACAAGATATAAGAATGAATAAATGCTTATATATACCTGGTTTTCTTAGCATATGTGCAATATTAAAAACTGATGTAAGGGGACTGTTCACCCAAAAATGAAAACTTCTCATATACTCACGCTCAAGTGGTTCCACACTTTTATGATTTTCTTTTTTTCTTCTGAGCACAAGAGAAGATATTTGAAGAAAGCTGGAAGCCTGTGACCATTGATTCCATAGTAGGAAAAACAAATAGCTACTATGGAAGTTGGTTACAGGTTTCATATTGGCCCACACCCATAGAACCAAGAGTCCAACCAAGTATCATCCGTTCATTTGATTGTTCTATTTATTCTGGAAAACAAAACACCAGAAAAACAGTCAATATTTCGTTTCACTGTTTATTCTGTAGGCACAAAAAAAAGCTCATCTGTTATCTTATTTTTAACTCAAAACGGAGATTTAAAACATACACAAAACTAAAACAAAATAACTAGGCATTTATTCGTTTGATCAAAATATGAACACCAAAACAAGATTTCAACGTGTGGGCGTGCACGAGACAGAGACGCCCCTCTTTCTGCCAATTGGTCAATATGAGGCTGTAGGACTGTAGGATGAATCTTCACTTATCAACTCATACATAAAACAGGTACATATACACCTATACTATTGGATGTTCAAAACAAAATATATGAAACTTGCGTATATACATAAACTTGATACATAATATGTAGTCAATCTAGGGCCATAAATACTTGCAACATAAAAGAAAGTTTTGCAAACAAAAAGTATTGAGGAAAAAAATGTAAAAAAAAAAAATCAAATCTAAAAAAAAATTTAGAAAAAAGGGAAATTTGAGTTTTGAGAAATAAAAATGAATTTTGCAAACAAAAATAAAGAAAAGCAAATAAAAATCAAGCAGTGCAATCAAAAATTATATTTGCAATTTAAAAAAAATATATTCATATATTTGCTAAATATTTTTTTCCAGTGTTGCCTTTGCAAAACCTCTCTAGTCAATTGCAATGCTCATTTTGATTAGCTAGTTTTACTGTTTGATGATTTAAACATCCCCCCAAAAAGCAAAGGATTCAGGTTTTTTACTTTATCTCGATTAGATTTATGACAGTGATTCAGGCTGATTTCTTTTGTGTCATGATGTCTCCAGTTGATGACGTTGCTTCATAGAAGGCAGGTCCGGGCATGCCGTACACGCCCCAGTTCTAGTGACCCCGCCCCCTTGTCAAATCAGGGCCAGAAAGTGAAACGCACAAAAATGTGAAGTGCAAAAAGAAAACAGCACTGCAAACTCACGGTTGACTAAAAAGCAAATCACAATGATCATTGCAATTGACTTAAGAGGTTTTGTAAAGGCAATACTGGAAAAAAAATATTCAGCAAATATATGTATTTTTAAAAAATTGCAATTCTGATTTTTTTTGCACTGCTTGATTATTTTTTGTTTGTGAAATTCCTTTTTATTTCTCAAAACTCTATTTTGCCTTTGCGATTTTTTGGGATTTGCATAATTTTTTTACATTTTTTGCTTAATACTTTATTTTGCAAAACTTTCTTTTTTGTTGCAAGTATTTAGCCTATGGCCCTATATTGACTCCATATACATACACCCACTTACACACTCACATGCATATAAACTCGCTACATGTAAACACACCTATAGAAAATAGAATATAAATAGATAGAATAATCAAATGAACGGATGATACACAAACCGAACCCTCCCTTAGAGTCTCAGGAATCAGACTATACAAGTCTTTGAGTTCAGTTGGTGTTGTGATTTCCATTAACTCATAATTCAAAAGAGCTCCCAAAATGTCTAGATTTTGAGTACAATAATTTGTGATTATTAAAAAAAAAGATTGCGTTCATGAGTGTTTTTCACTCAAAATGCTGTCTCATTCACTAGATGTTTGTTTTGTATTTTTGATTCAAATCATTCTTCACTTGCAGCAAGGTGCTCTAAATTTTGCTCCGTAGATTGAATATTAGTCTTTCTAAATAGTAGGAAACAATGTCAAAACCATGATATTATCCATACCATGAAAACCATTTTCACGTTTCTGGGTTTCTCAGTAGTGGAAGAGGTCATGGTTGGGTAAACTTAGAGCGCAGTGAATTGGAGAGTACAACAAATAATTTTTTAACAATCCTATTTGCTAAAATAACAAAAGAAAAACTCCACCGTGGTGTTATCAAGACTTTCAGAAAAAGGAAAGAAAAAATGTGTGAGACTGATAATGGCAGCCAGAGGAGAGAATAACTTCAAATTTACTGCCCCACTCCACAGACGCTGCATTAGACACTCTTTGCATAAGTGGTAATTTGTTTTTTTGTGCTTGATACAAAGATGATATAATAGATTCATAAATGCATCTAAATGTTCATACATTTGTAATAAAATCTAAATATTAAAAAATTTTACGATTTAAGATTATGATGACCGTTAAATGCGTCATAACAGGCTTGTGAAAAGGGTCCATGCTAGTGTTAGTGTGAGTGTCTTAGTGAGAATGCATGCAAGGGAAATTAAAGTCATGAAAATCCTTTAAGGTTTTGTTCTCAATTAGTTCTCAATATTAATTTATTATAGATTACCAACTTTAGGATAACCAAACCGCAGAGGAAAATCTCAGTCATATTAAAACAAAAGCTCTGTCTACATTTGGGTGAATTTGAGCACTCTCGTTTGTTTGATTGCTTTCCCTGTTCACTGGTTTATTAAACCATCTCATAAAACTACCTGATTTTCATACTAAAATTTTATGAATCACATAAAAGTTAAGTTAAGGTTCAGCCAAAGCATAAAAGATCAATTCAAGACGTCATACAATGTAGATTAAAAGTATTTATTTTTATTATTTTACTTAAAGAAAAAACTCACTCGTTTCTGATTTGCTTCTAATGAACGAAAGACGCCAAGATTCCCATGCTATACACAATATCAGCCATATGACAAGTAGCTCAAAGAAAGTCTCCATGTGAAAAGGATCATTCAGTGAACTTAATTGTACTTTACAATCCATTAGTTTCTAGCCTCATTTTGCAAAAAAGTCCTCCGAAAGAGTGTTGTCAGATGTTTTAGCAAATGTTGGCTTGGGGCTCAGATTGTCAAAGCCAAATGCATCAAACCCCAAAGGAAGATGGTTTTGCTTTGACTACATTGTTTAGCACGTGTTTGATTGCCAATACTTTCCTGGATTTAAAACTGTGCCCATGTAATGAAGTGGGCACAGACAGTCCAATGTACAACACCATAAAGCCATGCTGACATATGGGTTTATGTACACAGCATGTTAAATGGAGTGTCAAAAGCCTCACTCATAGACTTCTATCCAAAAATCAGGCTGTACGCAACCATCCAATGAGCAGTTAAACCCTGGAGGGGGGCACAGATATAATCCTTGCCAATGCAAACTTCTGGAGTAAATGAAATGTCTCTTAAACCTGCATTGTCATCAATTCAGTTTTGCTTCATGCAAAAGACTGGCGCTTATGATGGCTTAAAGCAACTTTGGCAATTTACCGTAATGCAATAGGCAGTGAGGTCATAACTGTGCATCTGACCTCATATTTGCTAACATTTGTTCTTCTTCTTTTTATACGGCTGTTCACCATTTGTTTTATATTTGTTTGCATCTTGTGGAGAAATGGCTTTTCCAGCAGGGGCTCCAGCTGGGAAGAAGTATGCCAGGTCAGGGTTGCCCGTATCTGCTCCTAATTTACCCCGTACTGGGTTTTAAAGTACTTAGTGCAGCACTGCAATTGTAATGTCTGATTGAGCACATCTCCAAATAATGCGGGTTTCAATTTATTTATGCAGAAATACACAGCACAGCTATTCATGTATTTGAAATCAGGTTTGTAAACAATCATTCATTGTACTGAGGGGGAAATTATAGAGTTAAACACGTTGGATTCTAAATAAAACCCCTCACAATCTTCCGACTCATTTTTTTTGGCAAGAAAAAAAAAATGTTTACCCATAATATAGTCTACGTGGGCTGCAGTAAATGTGGTATCCAGACTAGGATGTGGATTGGGGTGGTCATAAATCTTAATCCATGACAAGAATCAATACACCTTTGAGTAGTGGTTGCACCCACTATTTATTTGAATGTGTCACCGAACCCCAAACAGTCTAGGAAATAACTAGGAAATAACTGCCTTTTAAGCCTGACCTGTTGACTTCTGCTCATACCCTGGAGAACATCCCTGATATCTCTTATCTCATGACTCGAAGGCGTCCAATTAGCATTATCACAGACAAAATGAATGAAAATAAATGCTATCAGTCTTTGCTTTCTGAAGGAGTAACTAAGGCGTTTCGAGTTCTTGTGTCCACATGTGTTATGGGTCAAACATTGGTTAAATCGGTGCTGATGTGGCTGTTTACTGTCTGGTTAATGTTGTTTACTGTCTGTTTGCGATTCCCTGCAATTGTGCACCTGGCCTGAGAATATAGATTTCAAAACAGTGTCAGCAGTCTATAAATGATCAAGCATATTTCATAATGTTAGCATTGTTAAAGAGCCCAGTTTTAGAACGACAGCTTGACATTGTCAGTGGAGCTCCTTGAAGTTCAGGGCAATAAAAATAAATAACTCCGATACTATCAACATGACATGGGCTCAAGACAAGGGTCAAATGCTCATCTAAATACATTCGGATAAATACAAATACATGGGAGAGCGGTTTGTATATGCGGAGGACTGTTTTGTAAGATCTGTTTGCTTAGTCTTTGTGTTTCTAGAGGCCTGCATGCATTTGTGTATTTCTGTGTGGGCATGGGGGGGTCGGGGGTAGGTTAAAGAGAAAAAGACTGATATGTCAAATCTGATAAGAGTGTAGCTAATGACGCCTTAATCTGGGATAATGGCCCCTCCCCATTCCCTCTTAAAAGCCATCAGTGTTGACCCATAAAACCGTAAGTGTCTCATTTCCATAATGGTCTATTTTTCAATACATCCTTTGTACTACTAAAATACTCTATTCAAACTTTATTCTAAATCAGAGAAGAGAAATGAAATGAATGAATGTTTTACTATTACTAATTAAGTTATTAGATGAGGAAAGTGTTACCAGAATGGAGACAGGTAGAATGTGATTCTGTTAAAATAATAGTGATTTACTGTACACTGTAAAAAATGTGTAATAACATATTTTTACATTACTTTAACTTAATTTAGATAGTTAATTAGGTTTCAACTTATATTTTTTAAGTTAGAATAATTTTAACTTGATCTTTCAAGAAAGCTTAATGGATGAAAACTGATAAAATGCTGGGTTCCACAAATTCTTTAATATTGTCCCAACACAAATCGATTAATTTAACTTAATTGTTTTTACAAATTTAAGTGGATTAAACATAAAACAATTAAGTTTTCCCGAAAATACTGAAGAATTCTGTTCTTTCAACTTTTTTAAATAAGTAGTTTGAAAAAGCTGCAAAAGTGACTTGTAAAAGTAAACTGGTAAAAAATGTCAACTTAAAAATTGAAAGGGTACCTATTTACCCATTTTTTAGATTTAAGATAAGTCTTTTGTGTCTCCAGAATGTGTCTGTGAAGTTTCAGCTCAAAACACCCATCAGATTATTTACTATACCTTTCAGAATATTGGAATTTTGAGCTCTGAGCACATTGGTCAGATAAACAGAACAGTGACAGACATGAAAGAAGCAGATCTCACATAACGTTTGTGATAAATATTGAAGTAAGAACGTTCCCAATGATTATTTTATTTGTTGTGGAGTTAATTTCTACATTTCTGCAATGATGAGTCACACACAACGTTGTTGCAAAGTTTACGCCCACACACACAGCGCATGCGCATTTAACTTTGCACCACAAATGTGACAGGATACACATTAATATCCACTGCTGTGTGGTAATCCGTTGTGTTTATGTACAAAATTAACCTGATAGCGTCCACAAACCAGGATTGAAGCGTCATCTTTTATAATTGTACTGACATGCAGCTGTGGAGATGAATTACCAGCCTGATCTCACGAGAAAACGTAAGTATTTTACGTTTTGTCAGTTTAGTGGCTAATTCGTACGAATTCATACGAGTTCAGTAGTACGAAATTATACGATTTAAAAAAGGAGGCGTGGCACCTAACCCCACCCCTAAACCCAACCGTCATTGGGGGATGAGCAAATCGTACTAAATTGTACGAATTAGATCGTACGAATTCATACGAATTAGCCACTAAATCAAAAAGTTACGAATTGCCGTGAGATTGTGTTGGAATTACAGCGACTTTACTGTCTTTAACTTACTTTATCACAACTATGCACTGTTTTAAAAATGTTTAAACATGTAAAACTCATTCTTGATCACATTTGATGATGATTGATAAACAGAGAGGTGAACAGGAGTGTGTTTCCGAAAACCATCGTTAGCCAATTTAGATCCCAAGTTCCGTCGTTACAAACATAGTTCGTTGATTTGGCATTTCCCAGATCCATCGTTCCAACGAACATTTGCAAACTTGTACACTTGCAACTACACCTCTGGAGCTGTAGTTAGAAACATAGTTCCTGGTTGTTATCCCCCCTATGCCCTATTCATTTAGAACATTCTAACATTTAAACTTGGAATTATAAATAAAGCATTAAAGTCATCACTCTTAGGTGTAATTTGCTTTCAAAGTATTTTTACAGTTCAGTTTTAGCGATTTTTATGTTTACAATTGCACTCCCTTTGCAGTGCACTTTGAAAACATTGATGTAATTTTGAACACAGCCATGGCTCATGACGAAAGCTATAGGTGACCTATTATTTAAAACCAGAATTTATGTTACGTCTCCAAAGCTTGTGAAAACAAAACAAAAAAACAGTATACGTTAATGCTTTTATTTTATTGTAGGTTATTTATTAATTAATGTAGCCTACTGTATATGACATGGGCCTGTTGGTTAGAACTATTCAGCAGTGGTTTGCATGTGTCAAACTGCAAAAGTAGACTTTTCAAAAAACAAAAAATAAACAATATCCTACTACCTAATAATAATAATAATAATAATAATAATAATTATAATCGTCATCATCATTAATATTATTATTAACGTAGAATTTTCTTCATTTCCTAATAATATTTTCTTAATAAATAGCCTATTTATTTATTTATTTATTTATTTATTTATGATATTAGAATTCCTGTTAGCTTTTGTAAGGGATTTAATGTTTTAGAATAGAATATGTAATGTTCGCAATAATATTAAACAATAAGGAAACATAGGCCCTATATGTACCATTTACATGTATTTCAATTAATATGACGAACGAGAGCATGTTTTTCCCAAAACTAATATTGGATTTTTTTTTTTAAATGCGTGTGAGTGTAAAACAATATAATTTGCACAAAGAAATTATGGGGTTCTTCTCTAAAGAAGTTTTTACCACCCCATTTAGAGCATCATTATGGACGTTTTATGCTATAACTAACATGGTTTAAACGATGGATCTGTGACAGAGAAACTACGTGTTCTGGGAAATATTCGTCACTACATCGTTATTTTTTCAAACAATGCATCGTACTATGATAGTTCAGCCATGAGTTACGTTGTCGTTTGGGAAACGCCCCAGAACTTTTAATCTCAGTTGCTTTGCACACATCCTATTGATATGATTATACGCGTTACTACGGATACATGTTAATACACGGCTGTCAATCAAATCGGTGGGTGGGGAAACCGCACTCATATATTACATTGCGGTCAACCTCAGAACGGCAGGGACTTGAATCCTAGTTTAATGTCAGGAAATAAAAAAAAAAAACAGATACTTATTGTCTTTATATCACTCCAATATGACTGTGGACACACTATACTTACACACAGTTCTGTCCAAACAGCTTGTCCAAAAGATGATTTTCATCATAGGTGCACTTAAAGTGAGCAACACATTTTTTTTTACAGTGTAGCTGTTGGGCAACATTATGCAGTAGTGTGACAGGCCTCAGTTATTTCACCTGAAAAGGAAAGTAATTTTATAAGAAAAGTTAAGATATCAACTGGATTGAAGATTAAAAAGATTGAACATTAGATTAAACATCCACAATAGAACTAGCAAGAAAGTAAACATGCAATTTCAAATGTAATGAATTTAAGTTGACCACTTTTCGATAACAAAATACACTCCTTACTCTGCAATAATTAAATAAATAACACCCCATTCTCTTTCAATCCACAAAAAAGAAAGTACCTGTGTAGGGTATCACCACAGGTGGGATTCAGCCCCGCAGGCTTAAGGTAAGGAAGATAATTTGTGGGAGACGAGGCACCTGGGAGTCTGCCGATTCTTCTTTAAAGGATTCTCACTCTGATTTATAAAATACACACTGTGACATGCATACCTACTACACGCTTTCAAAACATTTTTTCCTGTACTCAATCCTTTTACATGTGAGGGTTTATTTATTGTTGTACATTGAAGCTCACAAATCACAAGCAGAAAACACTCCACAGCCTATTAGCATCTGATTTCTGCTCGCTAAAGACAGTTAGCGTAAACCTCACAGCAAGACTCAGTTGTGTTCTTGTTTGGAGTGCGCAAACAGACCAGACTCAAATGTATTTTTAGTTTAGTGGTCTGCCCTCGAAGAATCTTCTGAGTGGTGTGTTTGACCATACGAAACCATCGTCCTTCATTCGCCGTCAGACATAGAATTTTACTCTCCGGTAATTGCAGCCTAAATATTGTTGTCGTTTTTTTTTTCCCCAACATGTGTGGAAAATATAAAAATTGCAGGAGTGGAGAGGTTGGAGGAACAGGCAGAAGTTTGTTCTGAAGCCTCTTTCTTGACTTACCACAATGACCAGAGAGAGCCGGGGGATGAGGAGTGGCACCAAGGACACTCCAAATACAATAATCAAGATAAAGATACAGTGCTTATGGCTCAATTTACTCTGTCAAACAGCCTGACATGTAAACTAAACATACAGTATACAGAACTCTGTCAGATATATAAATCCTGATTGTATGGCTCAGTGAGATTTGAGAACATTTGTGTAATGCATCAAACAACAACCTCTACATATTCTCAGCATTCTTTGACACTTTAATTTAGGTACCAATATTGCCACTGTTAACTACTGACTTATTTTTTTCTTATAAAGATATTGGCTGTTTAATAGAACTTATAGAATATGACCGCATTCTATATCCCAAATCTTACACAATACCTAAACCCAATCACTACCTTACTAATAATCAGCAAATTGAGTTTATTGAGCTAAAAGTCTTAGCCAATGGTTTGTTACTAGCAGTAATTGTACGTTAAAATGTAGTATGAAGGCGGCATGGTGGCTAAGTGTTTAGCACTGACACCTCACAGCAAGAAGGTCGCTGGTTCGAGTCCCAGCTTGGCCAGTTGGCATTTCTGTGTGGAGTTTGTATGTTCTCCCCATGTTCGTGAGTGTATGTGTGCATGTGAGAGTGTTTCCCAGTACTGGGTTGTGGCTGGAAGGGTATCCGCTGTGTAAAACATATGCTGGAATAGTTGGCGGTTCATTCCGCTGTGGCGACCCCTGATAAATAAGGGACTAAGCCAAAGGAAAATGAATGTTTGAATGCAGTATGACCAAAAATGTATAAAATTTGACTGAAGAAAGCTGAAATAAACCATTCATTTTAAGTTCTCATTCATTTTCCATAGGGTATTTTTAAAAATAGTTTCTGTTAACGAGATCTAAATCGTGGATTAAACCCAGCGCACATATTTCAAAAATAACATAATTCACTGTTTAAAACAAACTAGTTTTTCACAACTGTTCCTCAACTGTTGTCAATATTGTTTGAAACACAATGATTAGAAGCGTCATTAGTGAAGCTACGCAGGTGGTGGAGTGATAATGTCTGTGTAAAGGGTTATCTTGTTCAGTTTCTGTGTTGGAGTGGGCTCTATCACTCTCTCATGTATGTTAGATCCTGCTTTATTTCACCCTTGCTGCCGCAACCTGATCATGACAAGAGAAGGGAACAACTTCTGTGGATCTTAAAAGCACTCTTATCAAAGAAACATTGATCCATTAAACATTGAATTTGTGAGCTTTTCTGGGCAGGACCTGAGAATGCATCTTAGTCCTGCAAAATTCTCCACGTTGGATGCTCATAATTCTCAAGCCCACCAATGTTTTTTTTTTTACACAGCAGCTCTGCCTGCCTACATTTGGCTATAGAAGGTCACCTTGATTGAACCTGGTTTCAGTACAGATGAATTCTCCTCTTTCATCCATTGTGGTTTTAGTTCTTGCTACTGTCGCCTCTGGCTTGCTT
Source organism: Danio aesculapii (assembly GCF_903798145.1). Taxonomy (NCBI): domain Eukaryota; kingdom Metazoa; phylum Chordata; class Actinopteri; order Cypriniformes; family Danionidae; genus Danio; species Danio aesculapii. Next base: position 41,282,525 of record NC_079441.1, on the reverse strand, counting down.
GGTCGAGGAGCCATTGAAAACTCTGCCTCCTTTGTGTCAGCCAAAGAGGCCATCCTGAACTATCTGTTAATCATATTAGTATTGATTAATCCTTTGACTGTCCTGTAGCACCAAAGAGTCTCATAAAGTCTAGCCATGCTGACTAACATGAGCATCTCCCTTGGGCTTTTTGTCTACCATCTCAATCTTCATCATCCCTCTTCTACCGTACCTTATTCCTCCAGCACCCATGCTCCACCTTAGCGTGACTCCAGCTCATCTCCAGGACCCTCAGTTTCACTATGGGCCTTCAACTTCACCTTGACCTCAGCTCCATCTCTGTCTTATTTTTGGTTCTGCTTAACAAGTCTCCACCATGGCTCCTGCTTCTCTTAACTTCGCCATGGGTCTGTTTACTAATAGATGAAAATATTTACTGTACACATTGTATTGCACACTTTGGTTTATTCATTTTGTTTATCTATTTAAAGGACTAGTTCACTAAAAAATCTAAATGTACTCACTATTTGCTCACCATTTACTTGTTCCAAACAAGTTCTTTCTTTCGTTCTTTCTTTCTTTCGTTCTTTCTTTGTTTTTCTTTCTTTCTTTCTTTCTTTCTTTCTTTCTTTCTTTCTTTCTTTCTTTCTTTCTTTCTTTCTTTCTTTCTTTCTTTCTTTCTTTCTTTCTTTCTTTCTTCTGTTGAGCACAAAAGCAGTTATTTTTAAGAAAGCTGAAAACCTGCAATTGTTGACTTTCATGGTAGGAAAAACAAATACCATGCAAGTTAGTGGTTACAGGTTTTTGGCAGTTTTAAAATATATTATTATATATACAACACAAAAGGAGGAAACTTTAAAATGTTTGAAACAAATAAAGATTTAGTAAATGATGACAATTTTCAGTTTGCTGTACAGATAGAAAAACGGAAAGATTGAGAGTAGTAGTTTAACCACACAATTTAGTTATTTTTTTGGATTCAGGGAACACTGAATCAGTGAACTATATTGGTAACAACAGAACTTGCAACCATAGTTGCAATAACAATTACCTTTTGTAAAATGCCCCCTGGGTCTGAGGTTAATCACAACATTAACAATATATGTAGTAAAATATATCAGACTATATATCTAATCAAAAATAATTATTATAATGAACAAATAATAATTGTGTTTCTGGTTAACAATATCCAATAGAGATACCCAGTTATGTTCCCATAACTACTTTTATTAAAGTGCACAAAGGCAAACTTTTCTTCTTCTTCTTATACTAGCACACACAAACAAATCATTCACATAATATTATGTCCACCAGAGGAAATTTACAAGAGCCCATGAAGCAATACAGAAGACAGAATCAAATGAAAAAAAACAACAAAACGCTGGGCATTAATGTAACTATTGACTTGAAGTTGTTTATAGTAAATATAGCAACGACATATTTTAAGTTTACTGAAAAATAAATATATACATACCAATATGTATTTTGATACTTTTATCAATTAACAAGTTTCCATTTTACTATAGGTCTTTCTAAAAACTAAAATCCATAAAATATAGCCCCACTGGGCCTGGTTGACAATACAAATTTTACCTACCAATGGGGGCTTTATTAACAACACATTATTGAAATATTTAGAATAAATTCCCTTCTGATATGGTAATACAGTGGAGGGAGAGTGGCAGATATACCTCAAGACCAATGTTTTATAAGTTAACCGTACAGAGGCAAATTTCATTCATTCATTCTTCATCCATTTTCTTTTCAGCTTAGTCCCTTTGTTTAACGCAGCGGATGCCCTTCCAGCTGCAACCCATCACTGGAAAACATCCATACACACTCATTCACACTCATACACTATGGACAATTTAGCCTACCCAATTCACCTATACCACATGTTTTTGGACTTGTGGGGGAAACCGGAGCATCCGGAGGAAACCCACCCGAACACAGGGAGAACATGCAAACTCCACACAGAAACATCAACTGACCCAGCTGAGGCTCAAACCAGCAACCTTCTTGCTGTGAGGACAACATGCTACCCAACATGCTTTTTTGGAGTCAAACGCTTTGTACAACGCTTGAACAAAATTAAAGACCTCGTAAAAATGCGATTAAGACTTTTTAATACCTTTTAAGGGCCTTACATTTCTCAGAATTGATTCATCAACTTTTAATACTTTAAGACCCCGTTGACACTCTGATTCCCATAGACATAATGATTTTACACTGAACAGACCCCTAGTCCTAAACAGAAAACATTTAGCATTTTTACAGATGTTCAAAATACTTTATTCTGTGTGATTTATTAGGGGTTTTTATGGGGGCCAAAAATGTCCTCACAAGGTCCAAATTTACTAGTATCGCTTTACTTGTGTGGGCATTTGGTCCCCACAATGTAAAGAATACAAGACACAGATGATTTCAAGTTGTCAGCAAGCTTGTAACTACATAATAGATTTGAAATTAATAAATAAACAAAAAAAATCATAAAAACTAAAATAATCATTGTAACACAAGTAAATGAACTAGACTCTAAATAATCTAAACAGAATATAACCTTGGCATACATGTTCTACCAGTGGTACAGAAACATTGAGCTTCTGTGTTTATCTGCTTCTGAGTATTTATTCTACCCTAAAGGCCAAGAGCTTCTCTTTATTTTCTATCACTGAGCTCTGATTTCAAGGCACCACAGTTTAGATAAGTCGCAAGTGAACTGAGTGTCTGAGTCCTGGTGGTCCGTAAGAGCAGCGGACGTGATATCGTCCACATTCGCCTTATACATCACAGCATATCTGCTGACCCTGGGCCTGCTAGGATAGGATTTATCTCCTATGTGGTTACATGTACATCTGACCCTTTGACCACCCATAAAGTGAATTGCACTGTAACCTACACCCCTCTGGAGGATAAAGCTAGCCTTTGATCCCACCAGGAGGCTGGGTCCATCTTAGCCCCGAGCAGGCTGCTGAGGGAGTCATCCTGGAGCTTAAGATTAGGAGAGGTGAGCAAAGATGAACATTAAAATCGCTGGACAAATAAACAACGGGGAGACACTTACCCACCACAGAAGTGTCTTTCGGGGGGTGATTGATGTGCTGACAGATACTTCCTCAGGGTGGAAGACAGAGTTACTTTCTCAAACTACTTTTTGACCTCCTGTTAAAGCACTGACATTCTCAGAGTTAAATCTTTAAAAAAAAATAATAATCATTTAGGAGTAACTAAAATTACAGTTGAAAAAATGACAACTAAGAAAACAGTAGTTAAGAGAGCATCTGAAAGTCAAAGTTCGTGTATATAGTATTTTATATAGCAAATTGAATATATCAGGGTATGTATTCCACAGATGTGTTGATCTGACAAGTGTCTAATGGTTTTTAACTGATCTTAGAAGTGTTGAAAACCTGTAACCATTGACCTCCATAAGATTTGTTGTTCCTACAAATGGAAATCAATGATTACAGGTTTTCAGCTTTTTTCTAAATATCTTGTTTTTTTTTAGAACACAGAATAATAGATCGAAAAGCGATAAATGTTTTTAACCAAAGGTTTGTAAGTCGCTTTGGACAAAAGTGTCTGGTAAATGATGCAATGTAAATGTTACAACATGAGGGTGAGTAAATAGTGAATAAATTTGGGTGAACTATCACTTCATTCATTCATTTTCCTTCGGCTTAGTCCCTTTATTTATCAGGGGTCACCACAGCGGATTGAACCAACAACTTATCCAGCATATGTTTTACACAGCGGATGCCCTTCCAGCTACAACCCAGTACCAGGAAACAACCATACACTCTTGTAGTGAATATCCAATTTAGCTAATTTAGTTTATTCAATTCACCTATAGCCAATGGGGGGTGGACCGGATCACCCAGTGGAAACTCACGCGAGCACATGGAGAACATGCAAACTCTACACAGAAATGCCAACTGGCCCAGCTGGGACTCGAACCAGCAACCTTCTTGCTGTGAGGCGATTGCTAACTACTGAGACATCATGTCACGCTTAAAATATCACTTTAAAGGGTTAAATGAGTATTAGATCTTCTTGTTTTAATACTTTGAAATTTTTTAAGTGCAAAAAGATGCAAAAAACACGCCGTGTATATTGTATACATGATATTTTGCATGTATAAATGTATACTGCCAAATAATAAGTCATTCCAAAAAAAATTTTTTGATACACATTATAATCATTGACTCCTGTTTGTCGACAATTTTGATTAGATTTTTTTCTGAGAATAATTACAAAAAAAGAGGAAAACTGTTTGTATTTGTAATATTTTACTGTAATTACAAGGAAACTGCTATAGAAACATCTATATCTCACATATTCAAAGCAAAAAACCTGCCAGATTGATGAGCTCTTATCTTTCCTCTAACATAAACTTTTTAAACATCCATTTGTTTCATATAATGCCATGACGTGGAAGGAACATCAAAAAAAAAAAAAAAAAAAAAAAAAAAAAAAAAAAAAAAAAACATTTCAAGTGGTTCAACAGAAGACATTAATACAAAACGTATTAAAAATGTTTCAAACACACTCTTGGCTATTACTCTCTTATCAGGCCAATAAAGATAACATAAAAATATATGCATTTATCTGTAAATACTGATATGGTTACCAATCTATTATGCCTCCCTAAATAAAATAATTACATTAATAAATAAAAAGCAACTTGAATTAATAACAAATAACAAACTTCTCACTCTCTGCGTGAACCTCTCATTGGGCTCCTCTTTACTGTCTAACCACATCTCTAAATACTAAATATCATAGTAGCATGAGTGTAATATTCTGAAGTGATCTTTTCCCATTTTGGCCAGAAAACCAAATAACATATTTATGATAATTATGAGTTGTCACCAAGCCTGTTTGCAGATTCGATTGGTGCCTTACCACTTCTCCACCGTAATGTTATTTTAAACCCCATGGATTTTACTTTAGCTTTTACTGAGAGGGGATTGCAAAATAATGCCTATCTATGAATATTACTTATGCCACATGTCTTGCTGCCAAAAAAGTTTGTGGTGTGTGAATTTTGTTATGGACATTGCAGGAATGGGTTGATGGTCTCTATCCAAGGATAGTCAGAGTTAAAGTGCTCGCACTGGACAGTGAGGTTTAGATTTAGGAACAAATAAGGACATAATTCATTCGTTTTATTTGATCAGTCTAAAATGCGGCCATTAAACTTGAGGTAAAGATCAAGCCTGCTAGGATTTAAGATTTTACATGACTGAAGTTGGAAAAGTAGATTAAAGTTTGGTGATTTTACTAGTAAAGAAATGGTCAGTGAGATCTAGACAGAACAAATGAGAAAAGAACATAAAAGTGAGAGAATCTCCAGTGAACAGGACCTGAGGTTAAAAAGTCTGGAAAAGGAGGGGATGTGTTTCAGCATGCTTTGGGAAGTAAAGCATTTGGGAAGTACATATTGTGTGTAATGTGTGACATTACATGATTCTCACACTTTAATCTAAGATGTATTCTGACAACAAATAAACCAATCTGTCAATCACAAAAATAGTTCATACCAATATCCCATAACCAATAACTCTCTTTTTATCGATAAATTTGATATGACAAGTGATATCAGACGATCCTCATTCTGTGATCTTAACCCTGTGAGTAATGAGTGTGACTTCAAAATGTTCAGCAAGCTGAGAGTGCAAATTTAAGCTCATTGCACTATTGTTCAGAGTACAAGTTTAAGAACAATATCAGGCAGATCAAGAGGTTTGTCTGAGGGCCAGGTGATCCACTGTTTCAAGTATAGCTAAGAGACTGCCAGAGAGGCAAGCAATATCAAGTTCTGAGAAATCAAAACTCTGGTATGCCAAAGAAAATGGAATGCTGCAAAATAATCAATGATGGGTGTTGCATTGTGTGAAGTTCGGGAAAATGTATTTGTGATTTTTTTTGCAGAATAGAAGCTATGTATACAAAGCCCTAGGACTCAAAGATCATTAGTGTATATGCAAAGGATTTCTGAATAGCACTAAAATGTTACATGCTGACACAACTCAACTGAGAGATAAGGCAATCATAAAACATTTGTACTTGATGAACAGGCCAATGTGTTAGAATGTGGTGTGCTTATCCCTTATGTATTGTTTGATTTTGACGCAAGTCATTAATGAGTTTTTGTATTGTTTTATTCCATGTTACTCTGATTTTGATCCAAAGAGGATATTATGTGTGTCTTCCAATGCCAACTTTGGCCCCAGCAGCAGGGGTCTTCAGTTACATTTTCAATGAAAGACACAACAGTTGTGGAAATGCCTGAGGTGAGAAAAAGGAAAAAGAAGCTCTGGTGGTGACATCAATTCAGAAACAGCATCCTCTGAAGGTCTATCTAAATTGAAGGTGTGAAAAAAAAATAGGCATGAATCTGTGACTATTCTTAATTTATATGTAATAAACATTGGATTTAAATAAATCAGAAAATTAAGTGAAGCAATCTGACCCAAAGATGCGTTCCACTTCCCAGAGGTTCGTTCATGTTTGTTGATTACTCAATTAGCTTGATTTTATTTTTGAATATTTGAAACACTCCAGGATAATTTTGTTATTCAAAACTCATCCAGAAGTTGTTGTCATTGCAACAGTCCTGAAAGTGCAAACCTGCTCAGGAGCAGGCTAATTATATATAAACAGGATTAGATTGTCATTTAGAGCAAAGGTGATACTGAAAGTATGCAAAGTTGAAGTCAGAATTATTAGCCCCCCTTTGAATTTGTTTTTCTTTTTTAAATATTTCCCAAATGATGTTTAACAGAGTAAAAACATTTTCACAGTATGTCTGATAATATTTTTTTCATCTGGAGAAAGTCTTTTTTGTTTTATTTCGGCTAGAGTAAAAGCAGTTTTACATTTTTTAAAAAACATTTTAAGGTCAAATTATTAGCCCCTTTAAGGTATATTTTCTTTCATTAGTCTACAGAACAAACCGACATTACACAATAACTTGCCTAATTACCCTAACCAGCCTATTTAACCTAATTAAGCCTTTAAATGTCACTTTAAGCTGTATGGTAGTGTCTTGAAAAATATCTAGTAAAATATTATTTAATGTCATCATGGCAGAGATAAAATAAATCAGTTATTAGAAATGAGTTATTAAAACTGTTATGTTTACAAATTTGTTGAAAAAAATCTTCTCTCCCATAAATAGAAATCGAGAATTTAGGGGGTTGGGGGGGGGGGGGGGGGGATAATGATATATTCCTTCAGGAATAACGATATATTTTATGTTAATCATGCACAGGTGGTTTGACCAAGCAAAAAATGAAAACATATCAAATATCAAATTAGTTTATTTATTAAAAACTTGTATAATATGCAGAAGAAAACTGTGAATAAATAAAAAAACTACAACTAATATTGCTATATTCTTGACACATAAGGGTGCCTGTGCAAACAGTGCACATCAAATGGTCTTGTGTATCATATTTATCTTCATTATGATTATGAAATCATTATTGGTGATGTATTGCTGCATATAACATGTAAATAAAATGGTGAAGCACAGGTAACTTAAAATCAATTAATTATAACAATATTCTGGATGCATTTGGCAGTCAAACTATCTTATCTATACTCATGGCAGCTCCAATATAGGTGAGAGACAGTAGAAAAAGAACTGTCACAGACTTTACCTCTAGAAGGGAAAATATAGGAATAAAGTGTTGCCATTTGTACTTCTGAATTGTTTGAAGAGTGAGTGTTTAGGTTGTGGTTTGTACATCTAAACACTGCTGAGGAACATGTAATGGCAAAAGAAGTAGTTGTTCTGAATTATATATAAGTTATATAGCTTATAACATAGCCTTGACATACTTCTCATTGTGTTTCAGAGTGTGTCTGATTTTTTGAAAGGACAATAATAACGGTGAAGAAGCAAAAGGGCACTTACAACACCAGAAGCTGAATGTGTTCGCCAAACAAACTTTTTTTTTGTATCCACTCCCAACACTTGGCAGAAAAGAAACCTAAATAAAAAAGGCACTGTTTGAGTGTTTATGGAGAGAATGCACTTGAAAATGTTTGACTGGGCACCGCTTCATTGTAATGGCATTTTAAACCCATTGGATTTCACTTTAGATTTTATTTTAAAAAGATTGCAAAATTATGTACGCCTATGCATATATTTTTTAAGCCATTAAGCTAGAAGTAAAGATCAAGCTTGCTGAGATTTAAGGCTTTACATGACTAAATTTGGCAAAGCTGACTAAAGTTTGCTGATCTTTATTACCAAAGGAAGATTTAGTGAGAGTCGGACACTACGGATGAGAAAATACCATAAAACTGAGAGGATCTCCAATGAACAGAACAGAGGTTAAAGAGTCTGGTAAAGGAGGGAATGTGTTTCGGCATGCTTTGGGAATTCCCAATGTAGCCCCCTGCTGGCCGTCCCATCAAAAGTATGAAAACACACGGACACACACATACATTCTTTTCTTACATGCTCCTTTCACTCTCTAAGATGATTTGCTTTCACTTTGTCAAATTAGCCCCCCTCCACCTCTGCATTCTTGCATTCACACAGGGTCTTACAAATAGCTGCAGGCAGCATTAGTGGGCCGAGTGGCAGTCTGGCTTTCTTCTCCTGTAGAGAGGCTAAAGAGACGTCTCCGGCCATCAACAGGAGGCCTATTCACTCTGACCTATTCACAGTCATCACAGCCTGTCCTCTGCTCAAATAGTCACTCAGCCTGTAACTTTTGGTTTCAGCGTCGTCAATGTGTAATGGATAAAACACTAGGCTCAAGCAAAAACTAATTTACAACTATTTTACTTGAAGGAATTTACATTAAGGTCTTATTGTATATTATTGCAGGAAACTGAATTGTGTGAGGATTGAATATGCACTCTTCCATAGACCTGTAGTTTAAATATATAACACTCGCCGGCCACTTTATTAGGTACACCGTACTTGTACCAGGTTGGACCTCCTTTTGCCTTCAGTACTGGCTTAATCCTTTGTGGCATCGATTCAACTAGGTACTGGAAATATTCCTCAGAGATTTTGGTCCATATTGACATGATAGCATCACGCAGTTGCTGCAGATTTGTCGGCTGCACATCCATGATGCAAATCTTCCGTTCCACCACACCCCAAAGGTGCTTTATTGGATTGAGACCTGGTGACTGTAGAGGCTATCTGAGTACAGTGAACTCAATATATATATATATTTATATTTATATATATATATATGTTTTTAAATGTCACTTTATATAGAAACATATCTTGTCTTGAACAATATCTAGTCAAATATTATTTACTGTCATCATGGCAAAGATAAAAGAAATCAGTTAGTAGAAATGAGTTATTAAAACTATTATGTTTAGAAATGTGTTGAAAAAATCTCTCCGTTAAACAGAAATTGGGGGAAAAATAAAAGGGGGGCTAATAATTCAGGAGGCTAATAATTCTGACTTCAACTATATATATAAAACAGTAGGTAAAAACTGATTGGAAGACTTAATACTTCTGAGAAGTGCGCATCGTAACTACTGAGGCCGTGAGAAATGAGGTTGTAAATTAACTGATGAATTACAAGATAATGATAATATGTGACCCAGGGACCACATCAACTGAAATCATAATAAAAATGATTTCCATTGATGAGTGAAGCATTAGGATAGACAATATTTTCCCGCATGGCTACTTGAAAATCTGGAATCTATAAATATTGAGAAAACTGGGGCAGCACGGTGGCGCAGTGGGCAGCACAATCGCCTCACAGCAAGAAGGTCGCTGGTTCGAGCCCTGGCTGGGTCAGTTGGCATTTCTGTGTGAAAATATATGTTGCATGTTATACCTGTGTTTGCGTGGGTTTCCTCAGAGTACTCCGGTTTCCCCCACAAGTCTGAAAAAAACATGTGGTATAGGTGAATTGGGTAAGCTAAAATTGACCGTAGTGTATGTGTGTGAATGAGTGTGTGTGGATGTTTCCCAGTGATGGGTTGCAGCTGGAAGGCATCCGCTGTGTAAAACATATGCTGGATAAGTTGGCGATTCATTCTGCTGTGGCGACCCTGGATTAATTAAGGGACTAAGCCAAAATGAATGAATAAATATTGAGAAAATTGCTTTTAAAGTGTTCATATAATAAAAATTTGAATACTCTATTTACAGTAGAAAATTGAAAAAAATCCCTTTATGGAACATGATCATTTTACTATTAACTATTTTTGGCATTAAAAGATAAATCGATAATTTAGACTCATCAGTGTATTTTCAGCTATTCCTACAAATGTCCCCGTGCAACTTGAGACTGGCTTTGTATTGTGACAAATGGATTGTGCCTGGATTTTATTCATACTACAAACATTCATATTAGAACTTTTAAATGCTCACAATCTAATTCTGCATTATTTTAAAGTACCCACTCAGAGAATATGTAATTTTAGACTTTATTTTTTCTCAGCCAATCTTGCTGTTTACAGTCAACAAATGTGTACAATGCATGTGCAGGACGTATGTGAGAGGGGTTGATTTCATTGAACAAACTTCTGAAATATAACACTTCACTGCTCAGCTCTCAGTATGAATGCCATAAGCTGTTAATATGAGAGGTAAAAAGACAAGGTAATGCTCACATGGGTGAATATTAAATTACTCAATATAACAGCAACATACTGTAAAGTATTCCATGGAAGATTCAACATCCCGTCCTGACACAGTGTTACCACCACCACAGAGAATGAATGCATAGAGACTCTTCCACATTGAAATACAAAGTCAATCAAGCCCTTAGACAATACATTTGCTGTAACAGGGACTAGGCAGATAAATATTTAACTTCCATTGACATTTGGAGGCACAAGACAGGCGTGACGGGACACGTTGTGACATGGTCTCTGTTGTGAATGGGAGACAGCAAGAAGAGCTCCATCAATAGCAAAGCCACCGCTGTTAACCACAATCAGCCATTCAAGTTTATATTTGTGTGTGTGTGTGTGTGTGCGTGTGTGTGTAAAGAGAAAAAGTTGGCAATGACTATGTGAAGAGCTCCAGTTACTCATCCTACAATGGGAGTTTATGACCTATTTTTTCCTCTTCCTTTTTCTTCTCATTGAGTTTGTGAATGAAAGAGCATTACTTCATTCTTTTCTTAGGTAGACATGGGACTGATTCATAGCCCTCTGAGACTATCAGTTGATGGTCAGAAAAAAGCTTTGGACAGTCAGCACATTATCCAAGTCGAGGTTAAATGCATGTTATGCAGTAATGTGCAAATATACACAGAATGCAAAATTCAAGATTACTAGAGGTTGTCCTGTTAGAATGGTGTTAAAGTCAGTGAAGGAGATGGCTCAGTGTGGTAATCCATGTGTTTAGTGTTAATTCAATCTGCTGGCTTTACAAACACCAATAAGAAAATGCAATGTCCTTACTACAACAATAGATCAATTTTAACAAATAAAAATACTTACAGGTTGTGGCTCACAATCCACAGCTCCATCTATTATGGTTGGTGCTGCTCCTACTTTGAGGAGTTTTTAGCCAAATCCAACACTGAACTGGGAAAGATTCTGGAAGCTATCCTTTGTCAAATGCTAGCTATATATATATATATATATATATATATATATATATATATATATATATATATATATATATATATATATATATATATATATATATATATATACATATATACATATATTTATTTATAATTCTCTGGAACATAATTAACATTAAACTGTAAGCACTTCTGTCTTTATGTTGTGTCCTTTGGAAGCTCAAATACAGAACAGAACAAGATCTGTGGAAATAGCAACATTGGGACGGCATTTTAGCTTTCTTTGCTATAACATTACAGAGCCTCTGGCCATGCCCCTTTGCTGCAGGGTGTGTATGCACGTGGTGTATGCACGTAACCTCTAGGGTTTATGATCTTATTAACTCAGATGTATTTTTTGTAGTCCTAAAACTTCGTTCACTGTAGGCTTTGCTAAGCTAACTCTGTAAAAGCTAATTTCTCAGTTTGCATTGAACTTGGAGCGTATTACATTCAGAGATGTTGTTTATGTTCACACAGCTACATTACACATCAACTAAAGTTTAAAATATGCTATTTAGTGGATCATCCCTTTAAAATGTACAAAACAAAGCATAAAGTACCTTCAGAAAAAAAACTTGAGAGTGTCTATATTGAATTGGAGCAAAAGACATCAATAAAATAGACAAAAATAAAGAGATAAAAATATATAAATGAATAAAGCAGAGAGCTCCTTCATCCTCCATAGACAGCAGCGGTCTAGAAATGGAATGAAAAACTTTGACTTGAATGGTTCAACTTTAATTAAACAAAGCTCAAAGAACACTTTTTAGGTGCCAAAAAAACATCTAATGTAAAAAGGTGTAAAACACTATTGTTCGGCAATGTATCAAACAACAGATCAGGGTGTGCTTTTAATACAACACTTGCAACATAGCCTCATTCTGAAAACGTAGCCCTAAATACATTTCTGGTGATCGCAAATTATTTAGCCAGAAGTACGTATGGCTCCATTTTGTCTTTAAAATGAATGCTATGGGACGGTATGATGCCGTTCCTTTTCGCGCTTACCAGCTGACTCTTTACCTCTGTATGGACGGCTTTTCCGTTGTTAACAGTTTGTCCAGTAGCTCGCCATGTATGTCAGCAGACTTGAGATGCAGAGAGGACTTGACCACAATGACGGAGTCCAGTGAAGAACGGTTCCAGAAAGCGGTAAGATAAAAACAAAAGCCAAATATAAAATTAACAAGTAAATAATAGTGAGAATGTGGTCAAATCTGAAAACATGGTCAGGCGTGGGCTTTTCTTTTTCTGGATTGCTTAGTTGGGATTAGGTAAGTGGGTGGGCAGGTCAATCGATGCTTTTGAAAACACTATTGGTTGGGCTTAAGGAAGGAAGAGGGTGGGTCAGTTGATCAGTCAGTCAGTCAGTCAACAGCAGCCTATGGTGTATTTACGGCAGAACAACAGGTGTGAATGGCACTCGCGAGAGAAATTTGAGATCTCAAAAAGCATACACAGTGGCCTCTGGTGGATTTGTGAAAACAAAAGCTACAAAAAAAAACGTACCGCCTGACACGTATTTGGGGCTCTCCAGAAATGTATATAGCGGTATGCTATCAGAATGAGCCTGGGTTGGACACTTGTGTGTTGTGGTGCAGAATATAATGACAATATGTTGTATTGCTCATAATAAACACACACCCTGATCTGGCATGAAAGAGAAGACATAAACAAAGTCATATTTGCAGGTTTTTTGCGCAAAAAAAAATGTTTTTGGAGATTTGTATGATACATTCAAATGTGCATGGAAACTTTTGACAATGTTATAGCTTCCTTTTTGCATGTCTCACGACCATTGCTCTCTATGGAGGATGAGAGAGCTCAAAATATCTTAGTTTGTGTTCTGAAGACCAACAAAGGTCTCGGGGTATTGGAACAACAAGATGGTAATTAATAACAGAATTAAATTTTTTTGGTGAACTAATCCTGTAACTTGTGCATCCCATAGCTATCACCATATGTATCACTTTGCAATGCAGCAAAATTGCTTGGCAGCTTGGTAGTTTTTTCTTGAAGATTTTTGGTTAGTTTTATGGTAGTCTCAACCAAAGATGCCCATTCATTCATTTTCTTTTCAGCTTAGTCACTTTATTAATCTGAGGTCGCCACAACGGAATGAACCACCAACTTATCTAGCTTATGTTTTACGCAGCGGATGCCCTTCCAGCTGCAACCCATCACTGGGAAACATCCATACACACTCATTCACACACATACACTACTACAATTTAGCTTACCCAATTCACCTATAGCACGTCTCTGAACTTGTGGGGGAAACCGGAGCACTCGGAGGAAACCCACACCAACACAGGGAGAACATGCAAACTCCACACAGAAACGTCAACTGACCAAGGCTCAAACCAGCGACCTTCCTGCTGTGAGGCGACCGCCACCATGCAGCCCCCCTTAGATGCTCATGGATAGCTAAATGTCTAATGCACTTGGTGCACAAAACACTTATAAAGCTCATCAGGACTACACATTGAATTTTTGAAGTATGAGAAGTTCATGGCACAGACTCTTGATTACTGAGCACAACATTCATTGTATGAATGACTTAATGATTGCATACTGATTTCACACTGTTCTTGTAGGGATAACGACTTTACATTTTCACAAATATCAGATTTCATTTGATTACAAGCCGCAGTGTCTGCCATGAGTCTGAATGTCTGGCAACGCTAGACTATATCTAGGGTAATATTTAGTGTAGATGATGCGTTCATTTCAAATGCGATAAAGCATTATATAAAATTAGTATTACTCATCCATCAATAATTTTTAACTGTTGTTAAACAAACGAACCAAAAAAATAAAGCGTCGCCACCATCATATTTATCTGTTACTGAGAAAACTGAACATGTTTTTCACTTTAACACCTTCAAGAGTTCACACTTTATGACTGATAATAAAGCTTATTTGGTATGCTGGCCCGGGAGAGTTTGCAAGGCACGAGGGGAGTTTGAGCTCAGGTAAATCTCGAGAACTCCCCTGCTGTAGTAGCTAATGAACAGAGAGTGATTGCTATGAAGAGATAACTACTTACTTGGAGCATGTCTATGGTGCTGATTTGGATTAGTCAATTAACTTAAGTTCCATGTTTTTGAACGGTGGGAGGAAACCGGGGAACCCACGTGAGCACGGGGAGAACGCGTAAACTCCACACAAAAATGACGGCTGGCTTGGTAAGGACTAGAACCAGTGACATTCTTGCTGTGAGGCAACAGTGCTAACCACTGGGCCACCGTGCCACTCATCTAGGAAAGGAGGAAGAGTAGGGGTGGAAGGGGGGATTCTTCAAAAGAAGATGGCTGTTACATGGAACTTAGGGTTTTTATAGTGGCTTAGGAATTGTCTGATTGGTGAATCGTAAATTGGATAATGCCAGGCTGGCAATCAAAAGCATGTAATCCTCTTGAAATTAGTTTATAAATAAACTTCACTCCGTGAAACATATGAGAAGCAATATAATGTCACCAAAGCATCGTATTTTTCACAAGCTTGGGCTGGAATTGTGACACTGACATCGCTGATGGAATGGGAGTCTTATGAGTATCAATTGTGAATTTAACATTGTAAAGGAGAGCTGAAAAAAATAGATCAACTTTTATTATCAAGTCCAAGAAAAAAAATTGCAAGAAAAACTTAAGGGCCCTTAAATCCCCCAAGCATTTAGAAACAGATAAAATAACTGCTTGTTCTTCAACTTGTTTGCTATGATATATTCATTCTGAAGTGAGCTATATGTTGCATTTGGAGTCAACCATAAAACATGAGTTGTTTTAAGAGATGTCAAGAAAATTTCGCAACAGATTCATTTACAACATTACATATTCTTTCATTCTCATTGGTCTTCGCTAACAGTTACAGACTATCATAAAACTACTCAAACTCCTTGCCGCTCATGTGGCCTGGCAAAGTGTACAGACTGTCTGACACAGTTGTGCCACATCAGCACAGACCCAAATGGTAGACCCACAGCTGATAGAGCGCGCTGGATGTAGTTGGGCCACATTTTTGAATAATGGGAGGGTAGAGCAAATCCAATCGCTCACTGTCAACAGCTCGGCTCCACAGTGCCCTCTGGACCACATCATGATCTGCTGCTATATTTACGAAGCCATAAATTACCATCCAGCCATCCACTTAGTTTTTTCGTATGTTTTATTTCCTCTGATCTTTTTAGGTGAAATAAATACAGTTCGCGTCTCCGAATAAAAAATATGCATGCAGAGTGGCCAAAGAAACGCCTGGAGAAAACTGAATGAAAGGAACAAGCAAGTGACCCCGAGAGTAAATCACGTGCCGGTTCTCACAACCCACATAATGGCTTTTATTAGAAAGGTCTTAACCCAGTCATCACCATTTCACGGTGCTGCACAACAGTCAGGGAGAGCAGAGAAAATTAACAGCTCTCCATCAAAGCCCAGCACTCCTAGAGAACTATAGGTTTATGGGCTGTAAAGCTTAATAAAGCGAAGAAAACACACGCACTTTGGAGACAGCAGACGGGATAATTTACTTCCCACACGTCTGTGTAAACATAAACACACACCAAAGGTTCAGGTGGAGAAAGTCTTCCCATTGAAATGCGCAGTGACAGGAGTGTGTTTGATAGTGTAAAAACATCTGACGGAAGACTTTTTTCCCTTTGAGAACTTTTATCTATCAGCGAGTCAGGGGTGTGGGGTCAGATCAAACGCACCGCTTTCTCCCAGAAATCACCACGGAAGCTCTGATGAACATGAGGTCTGTGCCTGAGGAATATTTGCCAGGGATTACTCAAATGAATTTGGATTTATGCCTTAAAGAGGATAAGCAGGGCTTTGTGTTTGTGGGAGCTGCCTGTCACTCATTAGTGCCGCAAGTCTACAGATAGAGCAATGCTTGAGCTCTCTGTATCAAATACAGCAGCTTCACCTCCCAGATAGAAATGATTAATATGACCACACCCAAATCGGCTTTACCAGATTATACATACTCATGTGTATGTGTGTTTGTGCAATAACCACAATGCTCTATGTACCACAGATGCAAACTATCATAATCGCAACAGAGTTGAGAAATATGTGAATAACAGGATATAAATCTTAGGAAGGTTTTTTTTTACATTTATGCATTTGACAGATGCTTTTATCCAAAGCAGCTTATAGTGCATTAGAGGTATACATTTTTACATGATGTGACACTAAAGACTGGATTAACGGCTGCTGAAAATTCAGCTTTGCCATCACATAAACAAAATAGATTTTTCTAAATATTATAGCTCAAAACATTTTTATTGTAACAGCATTTTATAATATTACTCTATATTTGATCAAATAAATTTATTTAATGCGTTAATGCGCTTAAGAGACTCAGAAAATCAAACATCTAAATGTATATATATAAAAAAGCATTAATACTTTGAAAATACATTTTTACTAAATTAATTTATTAAATATGCACTTTATTAGGTACACATTACTAGTACCAGGTTGGACCCCTCTTTTTCAGAACTGCCTTCAGAATCCTTCATGGCATAGATTTAACAAGTTACTGGAACTATTCCTCAGAAATTCTGATCCATATTGACATGATAGCATCACTGCTGCAGATTTGTCAGCTGCACATCCATGATGTGAATCTCCTGTTCCACCACATCCCAAAGGTGCTCTATTGGATTGAGTTCTGGTGACTATGTAGGTCATTTGAGTACAGTGAACTCATTGTCCTGTTCATATGGCATGGCGCGTTATCCTGCTGGAAGTAGCCATAAGAAGATGGGTACACTGTGGTCATGGAGGGGCATGGTCAGCAACAATATTAAGACAGGCTGTGGCATTAACATGATACTAAATTTGTACTAATGGGCCCAAAGTGTGCCAAGAAAATATCTCCCACACCATACAAGGCAGGATGGATCCATACTTTCGTGTTGTTGATGCCAAATTCTGACGCTACCATCCGAATGTCGCAGCAGAAATCGAGACTCATCAGACCAGGGAACGTTTTTTCCAGTCTTCTATTGGCCAATTTCGGTGAGCCTGTGCCAATTGTAGCCTGAGTTTCCTGTTCTTAACTGACCGGAGTGGCACCCGGTGGTCTTCTGCTGCTGTAGCCCATGCGTCAAGGTTCATGTTGTGCATTCAGAGATGCTCTTCTGCATACTTTGGTTGCAATAAATGGTAATTTGAGTTACTGTTGCCTTTCAATCAACCCAAACCAGTCTGGCCCTTCTCTTCTGACCTCTGGCAGCAACAAGGCATTTGCACCCACAGAACTGCCACTCACTGGATATTTTCTGTTTTGGACTATTCACTGTAAACCCTAAAGATGGTTGTGCGTGAAAATCCCAGTAGATCAGCAGTTTCTGAAATACTCAGCCCACATCCTCATAATCAAGAACTATGCAACATTCAAAGTCACTTAAATCCCCTTTCTTCCCTGTTCTGATGCTTGGTTTGAACTGCAGTAGACCGTCTTGACCATATCTACATGCCTAAATGCATTGAGTTGCAGCCATGAGATTGACTGATAAGAAATTGGTGTTAATGAGCAGTTATACAGGTGTACCTAATAAAGTGGCCGGTGCAAGCAGATTCACACTTTTCATTCATTCAATTTTTTTTCAGTTTAGTCCCTTTATTAATCTGGGGTCACCACAGCAGAATGAACCGCCAACTTATTCAGCTTATGTTTTATGCCCTTCCAGCTGCAACCCATCACTGGGAAATATCCATGCACTCTCATTCACACACATACACTACGGTCGATTTTAGCTTACCCAATTCACCTATACAAAGTCTTTGGACTGTGGGGGAAACCGGAGCCCCCCCGAGGAAACCCACGCGAACACGGGGAGAACATGCAAACTCCACACAGAAATGCCAACTGACCCAGCCAGGGCTCAAACCAGCGACCTTCTTGCTGTAAGCCGATCATGCTACTTCGCCATCGCGTCGCCCGATTCACACTTTTAAAAATGCTAAATTTAGTATGATTTTGTTGTAGACTTTTATAATGCCACTAGACAGTATTAAAAGTAGATTGTATCTACAAATATAACACCATTAAGCATTTCAGAATATGACATTAAGACCCCTAAAATCAACTGGAAATACTAAAGTTAACATAAATTATCATGAAATATATTATTTAATATAAATATAAACATTGTTGAAGCATTGGTTCACAGCATTAATTGCAGCATAATCAAATGTTGATTGTAAGCTATGCAATTATTATGAAGGTTTAAATACAAACACTGAACATAAAAAGCTGAGCATAGGAAGCTGCCTCTGATTTAGGATTTTCCTCAACAATTTATTTTTACAAATGTTAAGTGAGCTGTGCCACATGGCAGAGTCTCATCCAGGAGGACGTGACAGACCTCAGGGTGCCTAAACTCTTCCACCACACTGGCGGGACACACTCCTCTAATCTCTCTCTCTGGTCAGTGTCCCAGCTCAAAATGTCAGCATTTCCAATCTTAGAGGGTAAACACATCATGAGGTAGAAAAATTGCAAGGAAGACTTTTGGCATGAGGTATTTTTAGATTGGTCCTATAGGAAAATTTTCATCCCTGATTATGATAATTCCTCTACTTTGTGGTGTGCCTTGTCTATGGGTGGAGTGATTCCCGTTCAGGTTACTTTGAACATTCTGCTTATTTGCCACAAAGCAGGAAAAAAAAAATCATGCTATTTGAGAGCTGTACTATAATTATTTACTCAAGGGAACATGTGCTTTAAGATATCATTGAAAAAGGGTTGAGTGTTTTGGGGCTCACATCCAGTGAACTGGGGATTAGCTGAAAGTCACAATAAATACTATATTTGGCATTAATGAAAATAAATCTGTGATTAATGTATGAATGGATGAACACTGTCTCTGTGTGTTTTACTGTGGCCTGTATGAGATCTTCAAATGCAGGACATTTGCGCAATGGATGTTAAAAACTAGCAATACAACATAAAACCTTTTGAACAAATGTTATTAGCAATAGCGAATAATGAACAAGATGAATTATTTGTGAATAGAAAAACAATAGACTTCAGTTTGAAGACAAAATATTGAAATCAAAATACTTTTTGAAACTATTTCGCCAAAATGCTGAAAAGATAATGCCCCTGAAATGAGTCTTTCAACAAGAAAATGACCCCAAAAACATGAGCAAGTGAGCAGCCTCCTAATGTCAGGCAAAAGGATTGAGAAAATGAAGTGGCCTGCTCAATACCCTGAACTCAACAGTTGGGTTGACATTCAAAATTCAGTTTATGAAGGAAACATCCCAAGAATGGTGGGATGCAGTTTGTTCATTAGGGACTGAAATAACAGTGTCTGGGAGCCAAAACTTTTGACTCAATTCAATGAAGCAATTTAGTAATTTACAATGTTTAAAAGTGTAAAAAATGTTTTAAGTTTAAAGAGAAAAATATTACTACTGTTATTTGCACCCGGAGAAAACCCACGCAAACAGGCAGAACATGCAAACTCCTCACATAAACGCTAACTGACTCATCTGAAGCTCGACCCAGCGACCTTCACCACTGTGACACCCTCCTTCAGAATATTTTTCCCAGAAAAAAAAATGACATGTTGAATACTTTTCCTCCACTGTATATAAGATATGTAGGTTATATTATGCCAAAAGCTTGAAGTAAAGCATGGAGCCTTGAGAGCTGGAAAGCCTAAAATATCAATTATGGGTTTGAGATACCAATTGCTAAGAGCAATTAATGTTTTAAGTAAAGATTTAAAAACTGCAAGAGACTTTGCATTCCTAATGTCAGCTTGGAAAGTTCTACAGTTTGGTATCATAATGAGAAGAGGACCTGTTGCCCCTAGATCACAGAGAAGTTGTCGGAACAACTAGGAGACCACACCGAGAAGATCGTAAATTTCTGGTAGGGGTGTATAGTGTTAAAAGGTCAGCCAGATGTTGTGGCGCAAGTTTATGCAAAGCTTTATAAGTAAGCAATAACATTTTTAAATCTATGAGATACTTCACAGGCAGCCAATGTATTTTAAATGCTTTTATCCACCTGATTAAAAGTACAGTAATATCATCCAGTAAAATATTATTGGGATTTAAGAAATGCATTTTTCTTAAATGTGAATTTCCAGTCTGATCTCATGAGGAAGGGTAAGTATTTTACTTTCTATCAGTTTAATGGTTAATTTGTACGAATTCGTACGAGTTCAGTCGTACGAAAATGTGTGATTTTAAAAAGGAGGCGTGGCACCTAACCCCAACCATTATTGGGGGATGAGCAAATCCTACTAAATTGTACAAACAAGATCGTAAGACTTCATACGAATTAGCCACTAAATCAAAAAGTTACGAATTGCTGTGAGATCATGTTGGGATTTCAGGTCTTTTTTTCTTTCATTGATGCTACATTAAATCGCAATTAGGCAAACCAATAAAACCACTAAAAGCAAAATAGCACATTTAGCAAATCAATTTATATTTGAGCAAATATCATTTATTTAGTCTTTACTATTTATTTTTTCATAATTGTAAAATTTTTATTTTTGGGGTGTATTGAAGGATCTTGTTTTTACAGAAAAAGTAGCTCTGTGAAAACAAAAGCAGACTTCTGTTATGGGCCAGTGCTCCATGCTGAAACTGTAAAACTGTTATCCAAGTTCTACAAGCTGGAGGATGAAGTGTTGCTGACCACAAAGCTCAGCGGAGAGAGAGCTCTGCACTGACTGGATGATCACTCTGAGAGCCTGAGATTCAGGTGCAGTCATCTGTGCTCATGTTGTTCCATAACTCCACAGCACCTGCACACCAACTGTACTTTTTTTCTTCTGTTGATTCTACATGTGGGTCTCTGCCAACCTCCCCTCAACAACAACAACAACAACACACACAAACACAAACACACACACACACAGTGTGCTACCCTTTTAAAAACTCAACTAAGCATTTAAAACAAAGATCGTTTGTTCACTTCATATACAGTATAGCGCTGGGTTTAGTTTGCCAAAAGTGGTGTGAAAGAGGTCTTCATTTCCCCTGAGGTGTGTCATAAACATCCTCTCTGCACTCTCTCTGAGAATAAAAACCCCCAGGTCTGACAGAACAATGGAATGATCTGTAATTATCTTGTGGATATGAAACAGAGAGGGAACTCAATAGGAAGATGTCATATTTTTCTTTTTTCATGATCAATGGGTTGAAGTTTGGCCGTTAACTTGACCCAGCTAACCCAATTAACATGACCCAGTTAACTATAATTAGGAAAAAAACAGGACTGAGCGCTGAAGAGAAATTGTCTGATGGCTTAGGTAGCTCACTTGTTGCATTAACTTCATGGACACCATTTACATGGACAGTAAGCTCAAAAACTGATTTCAGACTGACTTCTAGTGTAATGATGTCAAGCCAATTTGTAACTTTTAGATTTAGTAGCTGAATCATATAAATTAGTATGATCTCATTCTTACATTTTAATACAATTTGCTCATCACTTAATGACGGTTGACTTTAGGGGAGGGGTTTGGTGCCATGCCTTCGTTTTAAAATGTTTGTATAGCTGCGTCTCAAATGGCACACTATACACTCATGCACTATGTACTTATGCACTTACACACTCAACAGCATAGTATATGTATGTAGTGTCATCCCAAATGGAGCACAATTTGTTTTTACTAAGCAGAAATTCAAACCGTTTCCCTGATGACGTTTGACAGTTGCCAAATCAGTGAAATAAATGACCAAACTATAAAATAATACCTGCCATGAGTTTAACTGCATTCACCATCAGGAGGCGTTATAATCACTTTCATAGGAAATGATCATAGAATTTTGCTTTCCCCATCCCAAATAAATGAAGTTATCCAACATGTGCGCCCGATAGCTCCGCCCCTTCCGCTACGTGAGCAAACCTGCGGTCGTTAACTGCGTGTAGTGTCACATTATTACACACTTCATTTTACCGGCTGAATAAGCTCATCATCAGGGTAATTAAAGTGCACTAATTATTTTTAGAGTTTTCAGTGTGAACGCACTACTTACACTATTTATACTACAAAATGGTGTAAAATAGTGCATAAGTATGCGATTTGGGATGCAGCTTATGACTTAACTCCTACTAATTTGTGAAGTTTCACAAACTAAAGCTGCGGTCACACTGGGCTTTGTATGTGGGTAATTCTGTCGTACTGCGCTGCGAAAAGGGGCGGGATTAAACAAGATGATTAGACATTAAAAAAGCCAGCGATTTGCTCCATGTTTTAAATTTCTGTCCAGAGAGGTCATGTTTTGATCCTCGATAGATTTCACAGGTCAGAGTTCACCAAGCTTGAACTTTGCACCGCAGCAACCTGCGAAACTTGACGCATTACCTTGCGTTTCCGATCTGACGCATTCGCCTGCGTATGAATGGAAGTCTATGGGAAAAAATCAAGTGTGACCGGAGCTTAATTTTGATGTGATATGATTGATCGCAGATGGTCTCTCATCTGTAATCATTAGTAAGCCAATCAGATCATTCCAAACTCACTATAAATAGCCCAGCTAGCGTTACTCCCTCATCTTCATTTTTTGAAGAATATCAT
This sequence comes from Danio aesculapii, assembly GCF_903798145.1. Classification (NCBI taxonomy): domain Eukaryota; kingdom Metazoa; phylum Chordata; class Actinopteri; order Cypriniformes; family Danionidae; genus Danio; species Danio aesculapii. The sequence goes on along the minus strand of NC_079441.1, from coordinate 41,259,407 downwards.
CCACTCCACTTTCACCAGGGGGAGCTCTCAAGAACTTCCTGATCTCGTACCCCATCACATGCTCATTGACCAGGGGGGAGCTCAATTATCTCCGAGCTCAGGGTTCTCTCCCAGGACAGCATGCCAAACCTGCTATTATTATCAAGCAATACCTAAGTGTGAACTTTTGTACAAATTATCCACTAAAGTGATAAAATATGAAATAATTATGTGTCCTTGTTAGTTAAAGCAGCAATGCTAGTTTAACCAACACATTTACTCACCACTAGCCACATGCTCTCAGGTGTTATCATTATTTATTTAGCTCAACTGTCATGGAATTGAAAGCACAGGATTGTAGACTTTCACAGCATTGAAGGATATTGTGTTTAAAAACCTTGCTAATTCAATTCCTGAAGCACCTTCAGTGTTTTCATTCTGGAACTGTGCCTCCTTCTTTGTAAACAGGATGTAACACAATCATTAGATTCAGACAATGTCCTGTTACCGCCATGTGCTATCTCTAAAGGCAGCATTTTAAAGCTGTTAAACAAGGTTAATGGCCGCTTACTTTTTATGCCACTTTGTTTAGGACAACAGCATTTTGGAGATTGAAGCGCATAGTTTCCCTTCTGTGTAAACACTCCAATAGACAAATCGTTAAAAATAAGCCTAAACAACACATAACAATAGTGCTAATGTTGTTTCTCCTCAAGAGGCGCAAATCGTGGATTTGCTTCAATATTGCAACCAATAGTGGAGACGGATCATATACACAGAAAATACTGCATACACATCATTGCCAACAACAAGTCTAATCAATATTTCCCTACAGATACTCTTTACTAACAAGGTCACAGTGCCAACTACTGTCCTTGTACTAGCATTGTCGACAAAGAGCATGTGCTTCTGTACATGGAAATGCGGCTGAATGATATTTGTCCTGGGAGCACTGTACAAACATGGCGGCGGTATTGACTCATGCTCAGGGTCCGTATGCGATATCTAGTGAATATATGGTTGTTGTGTAAGTGAACTTCAAGCAAACCTGCACTGTAAAAAAAAAATCTGTTATTTTATATTTTATTTTTTTTTCAGGCAGCTGGGGTGCAAAGAAATAAAACAACGACTTTTAAATTACAGAAATTTACCGTAAAATAAAAGACATTAATTTACAGAAATTTACCGTAATTTAATTCGGCAGACAATTTAACATCCGTTATTTAACTGCAAATTTTTGTTATTTAACGGTCGCTATTATGCGTTTTTTTTTTCCTGGCACCACAGCTGCCAGAAAAAAAAAATTTAATAACAGGTTTTTTTTACAGTGTGCTCCAGCCAAACACAATTAACTACCAGCTAACATTAGCTTTCTGCAGTTATTATAGAGTGTTTTCATGACACATCATCAGTCGACCATATTGGCCTTAAACAAAGCCACTGAACTCAACCAAACTTGCTGATTATCATGTTTTGGCCTGTACTAATAAGCCAGACCAGAAATAAATGTTTAAAAGTTAACAAATCAAGCAAAAATAGCCCATAAAAGTCAGTTTGTCAACGTATTTCACCTTTTGCTTCTTACTAAGTCATTGCCTTTATGATTTAGCAGCTTGCACATTATTTTCCCATTGTTTAGACAGTATAAATAACCAGAACAATGTTTTCAGTAACAGATTACAGTGCAATCCAATGCTGGTGTTTACATCCAAGTACCTAAAGTGTCTAAATATACACTACCTGACAAAAGTCTTGTCGTCAATCCCAGTTGTAAGAGCAAAAAATAATAACTTGGAAAATAATAATCATTTAGAAAAGTGGCAGAAGGTAGATTTTTCAGATGAATCATCTGTTGAACTGCATCCCAATCATCACAAATACTGCAGAAGACCTGTTGGAACTCACATGGACCCAAGATTCTCACAGAAATCAGTCAAGTTTGGGGAAGGAAAAATCATGGTTTCAGGTTAGATTCTGTATGGGTGCATGCAAGAGATCTGCAGAATGGATGGCAACATCAACAGCCTGAGGTATCAAGTCATTTGTGCTGCCCATTACATTGCAAACCACAGAAGAAGGCAAATTCTTCAGCCGGATAGCACTCCTCCTCATACTTCAGCCTCCACATCAATGTTCCTGAAAGCAAAAAAAGGTCAAGGTGCTCCAGGTTTGGACAGCTCAGTCACCAGACATGAACATTATTCAGTATGTCTGGGGTAAGATGAAGAAGAAGGCATTGAAGATGAATTCAAAGAATCTTGATGAACTCTGGGAGTCCTGCAAGAACACGTTCTTTGCCATTCCAGATGATTTTCTTAAGTTATTTGAGTCATTGCAGAGATGTATGGATGCAGTCGTCCAAGTTCATGGGAGTCATACACAATATTAATTCATTTTCCACTGCACCATGACTTTATATTCTATACTGTTTATTATTTCTGTTAAGTGACAATACTTTTGTCTAACAAAGTCAGACCTTACTGTCCTAATTAAATAATTAAAAATCAAAGCATGACCCTATTTTATTTTGATAAAAGTGTAATCTAGAGGCCTTTGCCTTTCATATTAGCCATTTCTGATACCAAATGATCAACTAGAAGTCAAGTTATTATTTGTTCTTCCTAAAACTTGGATAGGCGATAAGACTTTTGTCAGGTAGAGTACTATTCAAACTCTTATGTCTCTATAACTCTTATGCCTCTGTAACTCTATAGACCTATGTGGCTCTTAGTAAATAATTCAAGCACCTTGCGCAGACCGAAATCAAAACATAATTATTTACCAGTCTAAGCTAAATTGGTGGCTTGGAATATGCTTTAAAAATCTTTTGTTGATGCATCCAGAGTAAACCTACAGTCATATACTATAGCAAAAATACCATGAGTGCAATATTCAAAAATTCCTAAGCACAGTCAGCACTTTTAAAGTCAGCACACACACGTTGCAGCATACGTGCCTTCAAGACACTTACGTACAATAGCCCAGTTTTTACACAATAGCTGATTCACTCTGCAATCTTTTGATCTCCAGGGTGTGTGGCTTCTGAGGCTCATGTAATGAATTCAACAGATCCAAACACTCTGCACCAGTCAGCAAGTGATAAACATCAGGAGAAATGTGGCTTTGTCATGTCCAACTTTGTTCTACAATGAGCTCTTTCCTCTCAGGTGATAAATCAAGCATGTTTATTTTGCTTCTGGTTTTTCAGGAGCTTTGGGTATAATGGCATTTCGCCTGCCTTTTTTATTTATTTTGTTAGTGTGCTGGGTGTTTCTAATGCAATACAACAAGAGATCAAAAATAAATCCATCCCCTCATCGAAGATTACAACTGGTCTCCGGCTCACACACTGTAAATTACTCTGTCATCAGCTTCATTTCTCTCGCTGAAAGCCTTTATCCCTCTTGTCTAAACAGAAGCGTTGAAGCAGATCCTTCAAAACACACTGATACATCCTGAAACCCCTCCACCCTCGGAGCATCTCAAACTTCACATCTCAATTACACATTTCGATGAGCCTGAAGAGCAGTGGAAATACAGTTCTGTAAATATAAGAGTCATCAATTAAGAAATCCACAGATGATTTGTTCCTCGTTAAAACACATTCACTGTGGGAGACAGAGTACAATGCAGCCGCACGCTCAGGCATGTTTGTCTGCTGTAATTACTGTAAATACCCATTATCCACTCTCTGTCAGAGAGCAAACCCACAGCTCAGCTAATCAAGCATTCATTTTCTGACTTCGCACCCTCGGTTACTTATGAAAATACTGGGAAATTCATTTTATGGAGCTTCTTGCTCATATGCTCAAGACAAGAGAAGGCAATTTCTGCTTTTTTACTTGTTTATATCTGTTTCGAGATACAAGTAAATAAATAAATAAATCTATCAATCAATAAATATCTGGCTTTACAAGAATTGTATTCGTTTTTTTTAACGTCTTATCGAAATAAAAATATTCTGTAAAGATTTTACTGCCAACACAATCAATCAATCAATCCATCCATCCATCCATCCATGAATTTTTGTGATTTATATGTTAGTTTGGTTGTCAATGTTACAAGAAATCAATGTGTTTTATAGTCACTCCATGCTCTTGGCTATTTGAATATATTTTCTAACTATTAGAATTAAAAATAAGAATGATGATTTTAAATAGCATTCATTTTATATATGTTCATATATATATGTTCATATATATATGTTCATATATATATGTTCATATATATATATATATATATATATATATATATATATATATATATATATATATATATATATATATATATATATATATATATATATATATATATATATATATATATATATATATATATATATATATATATATATATATATATAAAATAAAAAATAATATATATATATATCCATTTCAGATTTAAACATAGGGGAGATATAGATAAGAGATAAAATATTACAAAAAAATACATTATACACATATATATATATATACACACACACATATATATATATATATATATATACACACACATATATATATATATATATATATATATATATATATATATATATATATATATATATATATATATATATATATATATATATATATATATATATATATATATATATATATGTGTGTGTGTGTGTAAACATCATATAAAAGATTAAATAGATTCAATTAGAAAGAAAAATTATAAATGAAAGCGCTATATAAATGAAGAAGATTAAATAAACTTGATAAAATAAACTAAACAGATAAAATAGATCTGCCATATTGGGTGTTTGCAATAATTTTCACGATAAATTCATTAGTAGCTTGAATGTCCACTGGTTACACTTAAGACGATTTAATTTGATAATATGCATCCTCATATATTTCTGTTAATTCTCTGAATGAAAGTAATGGTAGTTTCCAGATTGGTGGATATTTTTCAACTTGTTACTTGTTTCATACTTGCATCATTGATTCCGCGATCGATCCCGTGGTCTGTAAATAAATGCTGCGAAAGTGCACTTATCCTGGCTAACTACATCAGGCTTGACATGGCTCGTTTTCATCCTGGATCAGCAAACGTGCAGGACCTGATTAATCTAGGTCAAGCTGTGCTTTTTCTGTTACCTTGGCTTCTTTGTTTCCACTTTTGTGAAATACCCCTCGGGTATGGTAGTTCTAGAGAACAAAATGGTAATATTTATTAATATTGATATTCAGAAGTCTGACAGATTATTAGTAGCAATAGTTTTCCATTATTCAAGGTCATTGCCCAGCCTGTAATTATACATTACAGAAAAATCTAATGAAAGATTAAGCTTATGCAAACATGAAATTAAAGTGAATATCCATTTCATGCCACTGTTAATCTTAGCAAGTGCCTGAAGGCAAAAATGCTGTTGAATCCGCTTATCGTTAGTATTGTTATTATATTGTGCCAAATTTAATGAAAATAAGTACCAGTTGTCACTCTCTTGGGGGTTCTTCTGCTACACCAGACACTGTGATGAAAAAGCAACCATATGCATTTATGCTTGAATAACTGCATTTTGATGGAGTGACATTTGTTTCCAATGATGTATTACAATAGGGATTGTTAGTGTGATCTGTGAGGACTCTTTGAAAGGGCAAAGGAAACACTATGCGTGGGTTGCTGTGTATTGGCCTGGCTTTAGAAGTCCACGTAGGCCCCTTGTCTCCAATTTTCCGCCCTGATTGGTCAGAATGAGCAGCGAATCTGTTTTGATATGGCCGCTCAGTCCTGGAGTTGCACCACTTCTGCTGCTCACAGCGGAGACAATCAGCATTACCAACACAGAACCCGAGACATGACATCATCTAACACTCTGTAAATATTTACATGCAGTTGACATGTAGTCAAATACAGTCCCACTTAGGGGCCATTTACACAACAGCATTTTTAGCCAAAAACTTCTTAGGTTGTTTTGGGGACTAAAAACACATCATTTTGAAAACGGGTTTCAAAATGCACGTTTTAGAAAATATCATCATTATTATTTTTGTGTAAACACCTAATATGGGAATCTTTGAAAATGCCAGCACTATGCCCAAGCATAGTATTTGTTAGTCGCATAAACATGCGCAGTATATAACAATTGTCAAATTAATTAATAGTACATAGTAATGCTGCTCAAGAGTTAGCTAATGCTTCTTCAGCAAAGTGTAGACTTACTTCAATATTACAACAAATAGTGGAGACGCATCATAGACACAAGGCCAATACTACATACACATAAGTGCCAATGGCAAGTCTAATCGTCATATCCCTACAGTTACTCTTTACTAACAAGGTCACAGCACCAACTGCAGGCAGCTTTCTAGCAAATGTGTTAACACAAATTGTGTTGAAACATTATTGTAGAGATCTGCGTGAGACTGAATTCTTATTCCTGCACCTGTCAGGTTTTATTCTGTACCCGACCACTCACCTGCTGCCCGACATGCCCCGTTTTCAACCCGTCCCGACCGCTCCTGCTGAATTTAGATCTGGTTTCAAAAATCTCATGTTAAAATTGGATAAAACCAAAAGAAAAAGATAACAGATACAAGTGTAGGTTGTGCAAGTATTGTAGGCTAAGAGTCAGTTTTGTTTGCCCCTTTGTGATGAGACATGAGTGACTTAACTAGTGACGTGAGGTGAGGTTTGTGGCTGGTGAGGCACTGACTCTTTCTAAGTCAGATTTACAAACATATCCACTTAATATATTCGCCAACTACCCATTGTGTTTTATATATTATATCAGCAATATACTGGGCCAAGGAAGAATGTGAAATGTATAGCGATTAATGCCTCCCAAAAAACACCCAGATGGATGCTATGGAGTACAGACAGCCTATAACAAGCGACACGCAGCACCATGGCGGATGCGTGCTCTCTCTCATTTACACACATACACACACACACAGCACCATGGCGGATGCACGCGCTTTCTCTCTCGCTCGCTGGTGAACAATATATTGTTAGACCGCCCGCTCCCATTCAAATTACACCAGAGTTACCAACCACTACCACATTTTAGTCGGAAATTCATTCCGGCGCTGCAAAAAATCTGGTCGGACCGACGGGTCCCGCTGCAGACCTCTACATTGTTGTTTATAGTATAACTTTTTTTTTAAAGAAAAATATTTCCATTTTTGGCTACATCATTGTCAAGTAAATGTTGTCTTAAAAGCAACTGTCCACTGACATCCAAAAGCAGTCCACTGACATCCAGTGGTGTCCAAATGTAGTGGTATACTGGCATTCACTAGTGTCCAGTGACACCAGAATGTGGTTTCTATTAATGAGACGTTAAAAGACCAAACCTGTTTAAATGTCCACTGATGACCAAAAGTGGTCCACGGACATCCAAAATCAGTCCCTACTAATCGAACACTCAGGCACCAAACCTGTTTCGCACCAAAAGTGGCCCACTGACATCCAGTGATGTCCTGAAGTGGTCTGTTGACATCCAAAAGCGGTCCCTACTAATCAGACAGTGTCCCCCCCAACCTTAATATTTAGATTTATTTATTTGTCTGAAAGGAAAAGCTGTCCGCAAACAGAACATGCACACAAATATCCCCATGCATTCCTGAGTATGCGCCATACAGGTGAGTGGGCTTAAAAAACCACCTGTAGAAAAGACACCCACTGATCTCTCTGACTCTTACACCAGGTTGCACATTTGCACTACAGACACGTTCTTAATCACTCCATGTGTCTTGGAAACACTGTGAATTTTAAATTGTGCTTCATTCAGGTGAGTGGGCTTGACAAACCACCAGAACTTTATCTAAACTCCATCTTACAAGATCTCAATAATGAAAACAATGCTTACTATAAATGTACCACAATTGTGTTGCACTGCTTGCTTCAACCTTAAATAACTCTTGCACAATATTAAACATTAAATACCTCTTTTGCACAATATTCACCTTTAATACCTCTCTTGCTCAATATCCTGCACAACATTGTTCAGTCTCATGTAAAAGTACTTGCATAGCCTGTCTTATGTGTATAGTTAAGTAACTTATAGCAGTGGTTTTTAAACTTTTTCAGCCGAGGGCCCCCTTGTGTAGGGCGAATTCTTTTGGGGACCCCCCAAAAAATAAAATCGACGCAAAACAAACCCCTCAAATTAACAACTTTACTTAAAACATTTTAAATTGTATTATTCATGTTCCAGATGAATTTTTGTGAGATGTCAGTTGAGTAGACATGGTTTCAGTGCTTCAATCAATTGATCAAATCTTCAAGCGCAGTACTCAGTGTGGTCTGCTCTCACTGGATTCCATCAAGCCTATACACCTGTATTTAACCCTACAGCTGAGAGTCTAAATTTATCTAAAGATTTAAAGCTTTAAAGTTTTAAAAAGTTTTGTCATTCATCAGCCTGTTAATGATTAACAGTTAACTGTACTGTTGTAACTAGCAATACTACAATGGAGGCTGTAGAAAAAATGGAGGCTGTAGTGGTTCAGTGTGTTGAAGTTTTGTTTATTTTTATTCCTTTTTTTTGTGCACATAATTTACTCAGGTCGACAATCCTGACTTACACTGATAAAAAAATTATTTCCTAAATGCATTCTAGAATGGGTATTCAAGTTCAAAGAGCCACAAGTTTTATTTTACATAATTTTAGCAGCTTTGCTGACTTTAAAATGTTCATTACCAACTTGTTCTATTAATAATAATACTCAACATTTCATTTAAATTAGTTACACTAAAAATGTAGGAAAAAGTGCATTAATATCTTGAAAAAAAATTGCTTTTATAATGAGAGTATTAAAGTCTGAGCAGGTATGTTGAGCTCCATTAAATATAGATCACTAATAAATTTTAATATTTATTAATTCATTAGCCCCATAATATAACAAACAGATACATTATATTTTTATAGGCTTTAGTGGTTTTACTCAGGGTGTATACAATTTAGTTATTTTAATCATCCAGTTTTTAACCAATGTGAGTAAGAGGTTATCTGCAGAGCTCATCCAGCTGTAAAAGGAGTGAAACACCATCAACTCGCTGATGTAATGACAGCTCCATTGTTATTGCAGCACTTTTTGCTTTACAATTTTAAAATGATTGTTTGCCATGCTGCAAAGAGGACAGTCTGATATTTGTACAATGCAAAGTGTAAAGACTGTCGCACTGTGGACGAGGTGCAATGTTGTGCCATGTATTTAAAACGCTATTCGTTTCCAATGAGTGAAGCCTACGCAGAGAAGCGCACACTAAGCAGCACCCAGCCGATCGGTTACTTAGCAGTGCAAGCCATATACAGGGAAGTGCTTTCAGCCACTGATAATGTTCTTATTAGTCATGTATTTTAACTGAAATATAGTCAGTTAAATAGACCTGAGCATTTATTTAGTTGTTCAAGCGTAAGGTAAACGCAGTCAGGTGCAGCAGACGAGCGCCAAAAATCCCCGGAAGCGCCCGACCGGACGCGCTTATTCAATAAAAGTCCCCGTGCATAGCGGCGCAGCGCTTCTTTTCCTGCATGCGAAAGTGTCAACTGCATTTAAAACACACAAGCATAAAGCTTAATATTTGCAGTACTTTTGAGCTCAAATTAAAATAAATACATTAACCTACAGAATGACGCGGGACAAAAAATTCATTCACGTGGGCCCAGTGATTACCCCTCATCTAGAATTTCTTAGCGGCCCCCAGTTTGAAAACCGCTGTCTTATAGTACTGTATATGTTAGTTATACATGGGTTTTTAAAATAGCTCTTATGTCCAGTGTTGTGTTTGTATGTATGATTAATTTCTGTACCGTTGTCCTGCAAGACACAACATTTCGTTCCTCTGTATGTCCACACGTGTACATGTAGCTCGACTTGACTTGAAATATACATATATTCATTTCAAGAGTTCCCACTTAGATATGCTTGGCGTATAAAGCAGGTTTGGCATGCTGTCCCGGGAGAGAACCCTGAGCTCGGAGATATTTGAGCCCAGGGCTCCCGCCCGGTCGATAAGCATATCAGGAGATCCGAGATCAGGTAGGTCTCGAGAGCACCCCTTTAGAAAAGGGAGGAAAAGGAGGAGATGGGGTGGAAGGGGGGATTCTTCCAAACAAAGATAAAACAGTAGGGAGAAAATGATCCATTTATAGTAAACTAGGATCACTCTGATTGGATTATTACTGATTACAGATGAGTGGCCAGACGTGCTCAATCATATCACGTGCTCCTCTCGAAATTGGTTTATGAAACTTCACTTATCGAACATAAAACACTCCCCAGAAAAAGGACACTTTCTCGAGAAAGAAAAAGAGCAGGAGCTCTAGCCAGGATCAAGTCATATTACCTTCATAATAGATTAAAATTGGGATAACAATTTCTTCAAGCAGACCTTGAATGCAAAATTAATGTTTTAAAACTCTCAACATAACTCCACATATCTGAATCCAAAATAATCCAAACACATAATGGGTAACATTTTTTAATGGTTAAATAAAAAATTGGTCCCTGACAAAAATCGAGTTCTTTCTACACGGTTATTATGATATTATGAAAAGTAATCTAAATGTATTTATATTACTTTTATAAGAGCGTCTGATAGGCCAATACAAAAACAAAAATTCAGCATCTAATGTTTAAAAATGAAAAAGTTCATAGTATTGTAGGCCATTGGTGAAGAAAAAGAAAAGGTTAAGTTATATAAAGCCTTTACAGGACAACTCTGTAGAAAACGGAGTAAGAATAGGGCCTTTCCCAAATTGAGTGCTGGATTTAGAATGATGATAGGGAAATGCAGAAACATTAACCGACAAAATCCATAACACAGAGCCTGGGTTTACACCACCACCTCCATCCACCCATAACCCCACACCCACATACAGTACAGCACCACACCTCTAACTGTGAGCGAGAATACAGTCCAGCTCACTTTCCACTGTCTCTCAGTCTGACGGATAGAGACGGCCTTTATCCCTTTACCACATTAGTGTTTTCAATTGAGAGTCATTAGTGTCAAAGCCAAATATTGACTTAAATTTCTCGAATAATGGAAACTACTTTCCGAAACGCCTTAATACACATCCCTACTTCACTGAGACCGATGGTGGTTTGAAAACCTGAGCCAGTTATGAAAGAAGAAGTATCCTGTAGAGTCCGAAACAGAGCCTCAGTGTTGGAGGATTGCTGGCAAATGCAGACTCCAGCCTCTGTGCATCCTGAGGCTAAAGCTCTTTCCCAGCCTCGGATTCCCTGCCCTCTGGTCACTTGCTGAGTCAGGGCTTCGGTTTGGATGAACTTAGCAAAGCCCACGTGGCCAGTCAAGCCCAGCTAACAGCAGATGAAAGGGCAGGAGCAGACGTGATCGATTAGAGGCCACAGCGGAGGTTAAGGGTTACCCACATACACCCACATAAGCACTCGCCCCCACAAACAACAGAAGAGTAACACAGTTTAAACACTCAAACAGCCTCATGGAAGACATGCCATGCATATGAATGCTTCTTCAAATGCTTAGTATGGTGTTCGCTATTCCTGAGACACTGCAAAGATCAGACAAGCAGTTTGGAATTTTAACAAATAAATGGAGGTTTTTCTTCTTCCTATTTTTACAATAATAATACTAATAATAATAACAAGAATAATAGTCATTCATTTTCTTTTCGGCTTAATCTGGGGTCGCCACAGTGGAATGAACCGCCAATTTATCCAGCATATGTTTTACGCAGCAAATGCCCTTCCAGCCACAACCCATCACTGGGAAACATCCATACACACTCGTATACTACAGTCAATTTTAGCATACCCATTTCACTTGTACCACGTCTTTGGACTTGTGGGGGAAACCGGAGCACCCGGAGGAAACCATGGGGAGAACATGCAAACTCCACACAGAAATGCCAACTAACCCAGACGAGGCTCGAACCAGCAACCTTCTTGCTGCGAGGCGAACGTGCTACCCACTGCGCCACCGTGTCACCCACAGAAATAATAATTATTATTAATTAATTCATTTATTTGACAACCTGTAGTAATAAAGTGATAAACCATCCACCCTCATGAAGTGCATTTTTCCTTATTTTTTCCTTTTCAGATGGTGGGAATTTCTCTAGTTAACTAATTAGGCTTCAAAGGTGGCCATTCCACGGAGACTGCTGAAACCTGCAGATTGCTAAAGCTGGTTCTAAATCATCAGTTCAGCTTCTGCTAGACCTGTCCGTTGCCTTTGACACTGTGAACCATCAGATTGTTCTTTCCACATATTTTTGATGGGCATGTTAAACCCCACATTGATGGTTCAAGTCTTACCTCATGAGTAGATCTTAGTGTTGTCTGGAGGGGAGAGTACATCTGGGCAAGGGGGTTCCTAAGGGAACAGTTCTTGGACCCCTTCTCTTCTCAGATTACACTAATTTCCTGGGTCCTATCATTCGAGAACATTTTTTCTTACTATTGTTATGCTTGCTGGTGGCACACACATCTATCTCTCAGTTCAACCAGATGATCCAACAGTAGCTGCATGGATCTCACACTTCCTGAAGGACATCTCAGCATTGATGAAAGATGACCATTTGGTGCTTTCACTGTGCATTTCCCTGCAACTCTGGCTGTACATAATTAATCAGGGGTTGCCACAGCGAATGAATGAACCGCCAACTTATCCAGCATATGTTTAACACAGTGGATACCCTTTCAGCTGCAACCCAGTACTGGGAAACACCCATACACTCTTACATTTACACATATACACTACTGACAATTAAGTTCATCCAATTCATCTATTGCGCATGTCTTTAGCCTGTGGGGGAACCTGGAGCACCCAGAGGAAACCCACGCAGACAGAGAAAGAACATGCACACTCTGGCTGTACATAATACAGTACATAATTTGACTATCCTGTTGGGGTCATCTACAATTATACTGCAACTTTTAATTCAGTCAGGAGCCCCGGGGAGCTCTTTGATAAACAGACTTTGATTCAAAGACCACATTGCAAAAAAATAAAGTCAGCACACGAAAATGAAAACGTATATTTTAATTACGGACTGCAAGCAAATAACTGTAATTGAGCATGTGAAACGTGCTTATCTGTTTTTTCTATACTACTTGTGAAACAGACCATTTGTAATTCCTGCAATAACAAGTGATTTAGTATTAGAAATACTGTGAACAATAAAATATTACGCATTATGGATAACTGTACAAAATACAATAAACTTTTAATTGAAATTAAGCAACTTATCATTTCTTCATTACTAGTGTCATTTTTAGAGCTCTTTTTTTGAGCTCAGCTGCAAACTGCCAACTTAAGAATGGATTCCATAACAGTATTTTAAGAAGTATTTACTGCTGTCTTGTAATTGATATTCAATGCTATTTGATGATGACGTGCCAAAAATTACAGCTATTCTATTCATTAAGAATCTTGAATTTTTTTACAAATATATTTATTAGCTCAAATATATCTTGAGCAGCAAATCAGCAATCTTAATGATTTCTGAAAGATGTTCCACTAAATAAAAAACAGCTTTGTCATCAAATGATTTTTAAGGATTATTTAAACAATATAAAACAGTTATCGTGATTTTGATTAATACATTTTATTTTACCATTATAGCAAGTTTTTGCTAACAATCTTTTAATCTGATAAAAAGTGCAAAATAAAGTCTTCACAAAAATTGGTATCTTTACTTTGTCCCTTTAACACAGTTTGTTGAATTTAATTTAGAATGCATCTACTTGCCAACTAATTCTGATTAGATTTTAAGTAGATTGCTAGGTTGGGGTTAGGGTTAGGGTAAATTAACATGTACTTGCTTGTTAATCATAGTTAGCTAAATGTCTATTGAAGGAGCAGCATCAGCAGATATTAAGCAGACAGTCTACTAATACTCAAATGAGAATTAATTGACATGTAGTTGCAATGCACCTTTTAGTCAGCAAAATGTGCAATAGGGGTCATCAAAATTAAGTCTTACCCAAACATCTTCTGCAGGCCCATGAGTGCACAGTATTTTGTGTAATCCCCACACAGTTCTTTTTTTTTTTTACCACTGTTTGGATTAAAACATGACTGGTAACTGACAGTGGCAATGATTTTAGAGCAAGGGTCAGAGATTAGAAGCATCCTGTAAGAAGACAAGCCTTCGGGTGGCAAATTATTCATTAACTGCTCTAAGGAGTACTTATAAGCAGTGATTGACAGAATGGGAAGACATTCTGCTGGGAGGAAACAGAATGGTGTCAGCAAGACACCTGAGCTCTCATTCTTGCATCTGAACAAACATCTGGCGTGTCTCTCTAAGTGCACTCAAGCAAGCTCAGGGGTTTTTGAAGATATACTGCTCAGGCACAAGAAGTGACACGTTCCACATTGCTATGCAAAAAAATGCATGACATTTTATCTGAATCAGATTCAGAAAGAGCTTTATTGGCTAAGTATATTCATATAAACAAAGGAATTTGTTTTGGCTTGTACTCTGACCACTTACTATTATTTATAGAAAAAAAAATAAGAATAAACATCTACACAGAGTAAACAGAGAAAAGTAAAAGTGGGTTCAAATTGGGTAATAAATTATTCCATCAGTATAAATATATATTTATACTCACTGAAGAATCTTGTTGTCTAGCTCTGTTGCATTATATGGTTCACCAGATGCTCTAACTCCATTGTCACACTTCATCAGATATTTACAATGCCAAAACAGCTGTCAACTGACACTTCTACACACAAAACTTAAAGGGATACCGCTTCCAAAAATCAAGATGTGAAACAATTAAACTTTTTTTCAAGTATGTTGTTTGTCTTTACAAATGAATCAATGGGTTCCAAAGTTGTTTCGATCTCCACATTCTTCATACTTATCCTCTAAAGTAGACGTTTAGGGTGTCTTGGAGATATGAAGCATCCGAGCTGCCAATTTTTTCTACTGGAGTGGCTCAGGACTCTGTCCTAGGACCACATCTCTCCTCTATCTACATGACACCACTTGGAAATATCATTCAGAAACATGACTTTTCTTATTATTTCCATGCTAATGGCAGCCAATTCTGCCCTTTAGACCCAACAACCGCTGCATTAATATCAGCATGTCTGACAGATATCTCAGGCTGAATGAAGGACTTTTACCTTCAACTCAATCTCTCCAAAACGTGATTGCTGGTAATCCGAGAGTGGTTTTGATGCAGACCTGGTGCAGATGCAATCTGAGCTGCATGCAATGCTTTTTAATGAGCTCACCTAACCCCGTTGCATTGTGTCGGATATTGCATCAGTGAGACACAATCTCAGCTTGCATCATAAGATACTATTGGGTAATCCCAGCTTCCTAAACATGTGTTCACAATTTTACCATACAGATGGGCACCTCGACCATCATTTCATGTAGGACCATCAGGAACCTATCAGTGGTTCTTGATGACCAACTGAAATTTACTGACCACACTGCTGCAGTCATCCATTCCTGCGCTCTGCTACCAAGCGTTGCTTGGGTTCAATCACCCACAAATTCAATTGCAAGGACAATAACCTTTAACATTCTATCCTGGTGGAATGACCTTCCTAACTTGATGCAAACCAGTCTCTGTTCATCTTTAAGAAATGACTGAAGATCTGTTGTCAACACCTAACTGACTAACAATACCACACTGTAAAACCCAAAAAGTTAAGGCAACTCAAACCATTTGAGAAAACCAATTGCAAAAAAACATTTAAGTAAAAAAACTAATCCAAATGAGTACTGTGAACTTACGCCATTTAAGTTGAAGTAATGAGGTATTTAATTAAATCATTACCTTCAACACTGAGTTCCAAACTCTTTTCAGATGAGAAGAATTAACTTCAGTACATTTTGAGGTAACTACACTCATTTGATAAAGTTGACTTATAGGTTTTACAGTGCACTTAGTTATCCCAAAGTTATCCCTTTGCTGTTTTTCCTGTTTGTCTGATTTAAAAATGTAAAAAAATAATTAAAATTCTAAACCAACTTAGAATTTTAATGCCATTAATATATTGCTGCTCTTTGGTAACATCAAGTCCTTCTATTATTCTCATTTGTACATCACTTTAGATAAAAGCATCTGCTAAATGACTAAATGTAAATGTAAGGTACTAAACAGCCAATGTCTGTTTATAAATAACCAGTGTCCTCCTAACTGTGCACATGTGCGAAGTTATTAAGTCATATCTAATGATCTGGAAATTCATACACAGATTAAAAACATTTATTTTCAATTATTCCCAAACTGAACACAAAGACTTTATCATAAAAGATTACATCCTGCCTTTAAAATGAGGAACGCTGTAAAAGTGCTGGGTTCCACACAATTCCTTCATGTTGTCCCAACACACATCGATTAAGTTACCTTAAATATTTTTACAAACTAAACAGGGTTGAACATAAAACAATTAAATTGTCCAAAAAAAAACCCTCAAGAATTGTGTTGATTCAGCTCATTTTAAATAAGTAGTTTGAACAAGCAGCAAAAATCTTTTTTGAGTGACGATTCTCTATTTTGGTCTCCATCCAAACCTTCACTGGCCAAGGAGCAAACAGAGGCGATCTGATTGACATGTAAACCAACCAATTGCAGTTTGTTTAATTCAGAGTCATGCTTAAGGGTGTGAAAATGGAGTGTTTATGACTTACAATAACAAACCAGTGTATGAAAATCTTGGACATATTATAAAGAGTCTATGCTTTAAATTATAAACTGTTTCCAATTTTGTATGCCTTACGCATCAGACGTTCAGCCAGCGGTTTGTAGGTGTAAAGTTTATAGCTGTGCCTATGACTATATCATAGTAGACAGGATGTTATGTAAACCTTGAAATTCATACATGCCTTAATCCCCTACTCTGTATACCGTCCATTGGGCATTTTTCAGGTTTAAGACCATTATTTTCCTATACAGGTGAGCCTCTGTGACAGCAGCATAATCGCTTACCTTTCCTTTCTGCATCAGACAACTAAGGTCATACAGACATTCACATGTGCTTTAGACAATAATGAGGATTTGATGTCACCGGAAAGGAAGATTAAAGAAAGGGAGCGCCCCGGTTGCTGTTTCATCTGAAGACATTATTAAAATCAAGAGTGATCCCTCTAAGCCTGCCGTCAGTAATCAGATGAAAAGTGGGCAGATTTTGGTGCTTGCTGTTCTTGTGGATCAAGCACCTGGGGACATGACCTCTACTCACCATCAGATATTTATTATGAAATTATATTGTACTCACCTTATGTTTTATAAATTGTGTTATAGATCTTAATGTGAAAAGTCCACCTGTGCATTGGTTTATTTAGACCTTAAAATGTCAAATCACAAGGCCATAACTAGACTTTCAGTGAAAAAAAGCACCCTCTATCTAATGATGTGTACAGGACTTCCAATAATTTAGTTCAATTATATAAATTCTCATATAATTGGGGGGGGGGGGGGTGGTATCTCCTAATCCATGACCAGTGTGCAGCCTCTACCCAGATGACTATGACAGCCATGTAGCATCAGACCACACACCACAAAACAGCTGATTGGTGGAGAGAAGACAGAGTGATGAAGATAGATATGATATGAGGATGGTTAGGAGGCCTTGATGGAAAGTTAGGGAGGCCAGTGAGCAAATTTAGCCAGGATGCCAGGGTTAAACCCCTACTCTTTAGAAATATTATTCACTCTGCCTTCACTTCTGAGCAAGAAAACTTCAGACAACACCTAATTAATAGTATGGAGTGCTCAACATACCTTTTCCGCCAATAATCTATAAAATTCAGATGTCGCAATACAAAAGAAAACATATACTTTCATTTCACCACAGCTTTAAAGCAACACTTTGCAACTTTCACCCTAGATGAACAACTGCCTGTTACCAACAAAGCTGTCCTTTTCAACAAGTTGCTCCATCACCAATCCAACAAGCAACCACAGGAACAATCTCACCACCAGACCATTCTTTCTTCTACATTTCGGCACCAATGTAGCAAGCTTTAAAGATTATGGAAATGGAATCTAATCAGTGAATGTAAAGTAAGCAGCAGCCCTTCATTAATGACTGCTGCAGAAACATAAATTTAACAACGTAAGTGGCCAGAGCCTGGTCCTCTCTCAACATTTATTGTAGTTGATCATCCCTTTATCATTCTGGAGCAACTCTGTGGGACTTGAGACTGGAATGGCACTCCTTACCACTCGCGCCACCAATCTCACTCTGCTCCCACAGCCCATCCCAGCAGTTATATCACTCTCCCTTTTGAAGTCAGCTGAGGTTGTCGGTGTCTCCTTACAGCCAACAAAACTAACTAGACAAGTATTATTTATATTTTGGCAGATTTTTGGCTAATCTGTACAAGCTCATTAATACTTTCTAGGTCTACTTGGTTAAGAGTATCAACTCAAAGGTTCGATTCCCAGTATGAACAGTGATCTTTTACAACCATCAATCCCAAAGACTTTAACAAGACAACCTTAAGTGCCCAAGAAATCAAAACTAACCATATGATTTTGTTAGCTCACAATGCTAGTTGTGTGGTGACCAATTCATCTGTATGTCCTTAAGAAAAAAAATGTTTGCCCTTCTAATTTTTAATTGAAACTGTCAGTTTTGACAAAAATGGAGGAGGCAGCATCTGTTACGTTATACTAACTCTCCCCAAACCCTCTCCCGAGCTTTCTGAATGAAATGTCTAATTTACTACATTCATTCGGCTCACTGTTGAAAAAACAAGCCATGCACACTGTTTGCTCATTTAATATTGTGTTTCTCTAGGAACTACACCACAATACGAAAAAAATAATGGTCGTAGCTTCCGGTTCATGTGGACTTTAATTGCTTGCTGGGTGCCACAGCAAAGATGGCAGCCCACTATTTACTACTAATAAAGGATGAGAGAAATGCAAAGCCGAGAATTACCATGCTTGGACATCACACCACTCACTTAATTTCATGTCCCACGGATATTTAGGTTTAGAGCGGACCTTCATGTATCCCTTTCTTTCTGAAAATCATCATTTAAAGATTACATCTGAATCACAAAGTTCAAATACATTTGAAATTGCCACCTCATGCCAATTTTTATCTATGTTTTGATCAAGCTGTTGGTCAATTGTAATGTGAGATTATAGGGAATATAGGGAATTTGTTCTTCAAATCATTTCTCAGAAGGAAATAAACTATGGCACAGGAAATGAGTAAAATATTTTAAGTTAAAAACAAAATGGGTAATTTTTATGCAATGTTGTACTAATTTATATGATTAATATGTAGTTTATCATGGTAAACAATAACAATTACACTGTAAAAAAAATGCAGGGTTCCACACAATTCATTCATGTTTACCCAACACAAATCGATTAGGTTAACTTAACACTTAAATTCATGTGGATTGAACATAAATAAAATTAAGTTGTCCAAAATAAATCAGAAAAATTGTGTTGTTTCAGCTTATTTTAATTAAGTAGTTTGAACAAGTAAAAAAGTATATATTTTTGAGTGTAGCGTAAAGAAATAATAGTTTATCAGCAGTTTACCTCCATTCTCATTGCCCTCACAGCTGCTCACCACCTCCCCCCAGTGGCAGCTCATTGTGTGATGAGTCTTTGGTGTGGTGACACCATTCTTGAAACATTTCATGATTCAGCGGGTTGAAGGAGCCCCACTCAGGCATGAAGTCTGTTGGCCTGCGAGAGCTGTTTATGGTGAGCTGTGCAGAACATGCAACTCCAAGCTTGGCGGCCTGAGAGGATGTGTATACAAGAGACAAGAGGGGCCTCTTTCCGTTCTGTGCTCATGACTTTATCTACATCGGTTCTCATCGTCGACTTTATCCAGGGCCGTTGCCAGCAACAAGGATCTCGTTCTGACAGGGAATACCCCTCTGTAATGACTCCCTTAGGCAACCCATTGCCATAAATTACGCAGCCCAGCGCAGGAAAGTGTGTCTACACCTGTGTTATTGGTAAACTCCCTCTAGGATGGTAAGAATGTGCTTCAAAGAAGACAACATCTGCAGTATGGGAAGGTCATGGTCATGCCTGACCCACATTTGGTACTAAGCAAAGCCCTCTCTTATTTCCCCCATTTACTATCTTTTAATCTCCATTTGTGGTTTTCACCCTGCGTTTTCACCCCATTTATCCTCTTTTGGCTGTCTTAAGCAGGTTCTCAGTTGTCTTGTGGTTTTTTTTCATCTCTGATTCATAATAATAACTTAAAAGTAACCCCTTCAGTTCCAGAGGCTACAGAAGAACCCATATTTTTGGACAGAGTAAACGAATCAGTTTGAGCATGTCTGCACTTGAATAGATAATTCAAAGAGTCAAGCTGAAAGCTCCTGGAAGTTGAGACCCCATGTTTGTGTATATGTGGGCTCTGTTGGCTTCATATTCTGCCTCCTGCTCCCCTTCATCCCACTTCATATCTGGTTCAAAGCAAAAACTAGAGTTTTATGCATTGTTTTTTTTTCTTCTTCATCCCAGTCTGTTTTATTTATATTGTTTTCTTACTCTTTCACCTCCCCTGTTGTGAAGCTTCCTCAGACCCTATTGCTTCAAAACGTCAACGCCACAACACCCAACTCCACCCCTTCACATGTGTAGAAAGCATTATGGCTAGGATGCACCTCATGGGGGCATCTGGAGCAAGTTCAGGGATAAGGTTTCCTCAAGCAGGTAGCACTGCGAGGATCTCAGCCAAAGAGGACTGGAGGGAGATTTTAACAGAAATCATGTTTGAATGTGCCTAGTCCAGTAAGATCCCCTTGTGTAAATGCTTGGGAGTGTGAACGCAAGAATCTGTTAAACCTGTCATTAATCTAGAAAGTTCCTGCAGCTCACACTTCATGCTGTGGCCATGCTACTGCCATTGCTTGCCAATGCTTTTGGCCGTGCGGTTTCTGTAACACTCTGGTCAGATTTACCCTGAATCAGATAGACAGTGGAGTACCTGCAGCCACACTCTGAAAAGGGACAACTAAATGAACAACCCCACTAATAGAGGCTAGGAAACAAAATAGAAATATTAAGATTGGAATGTTGGACAAGGTTTGGATTTCACCAATTTGTTTTTTTTTTTTTCTTCTTTTCTCTGAAATTTTACTTTGCTTAAGGACATTATTTCCTGAACAGCATGGCCTTGTCTCAAATCACACTTTGAGTGTTTGTAGTCTTCTTCATAAATTTCACATTTTTATGACAATGTTGTATAGATAGTGGGGTGGTGCGGGCTCAGCAGAGCATGCTTTAGGGACACATATTGGCAACAAAGAGGTTCACATGAACATTATTCTGAAATCTGAAATGAAAAATTGGACACATTCTGACAGACCTTAAGGATTATAATTTTGGACAGAACCTATATATTTTTTATTGAGAGAAATATGACTTTGCTCTGAATAATAGCACACCTTCAGAATATTTTAGAGTTTTGTCCGCATTAGCAGAAGAATATGTCTGAGAACCTTTATAAAAGTCAAACAAATGGAACCAAATATTATTTGATATTAATGTCCATATGATCTGGAAGTTGCTGAGGTTTAATTATGTTGATGTACTTCTAACTAAAAGGGAATATTGAGTAGGGCGTGGGGCTTTCTTTTTGCATACCATTTCCCTGTGGCAAACTAATGTTGAGGCTGAAGCCATCAAACTGACATCAACAAAGAAGAACCACCACTCCAAATATAGAAGTAAATGGTCAGACTTTAAACTGAAAATCGCATTTCATTGCCTTGTACTTGTACATGTGTGATGACATTAAATTGAATCTAATCTAAAAAAAAATGACCAAACCATTTGGTTTAGTGGATTAACTTTAACTGATTAATGTTCACCTAAAAATAAGAATGTGCGTTAGCAAAATAAACATTGTAAATTTTGATTTCAAACAGACATTCAAGTTTAACTTTTAACTCTTAATGGAGGATTTATAAGATTTTGTAAATTTTTGGTAATAGTATTTTTAACAAAGCAACTTTGGAACTAATGATTTTTCAATCTTTAAAACTAATGATTGAAAAAAATTGTCGGCTTGTAGCAATATATATCACATTTTATCTTTCCAGACTAATCTTTATGTTGTAAATTAGGTTTAATTTACTCTGTCTGTCCTCAGGGTGCTGACGAAATGTTGAGCGAACTTAATACTTAACATTTGTGTGAGAGGCCCTTCAAAATCTCAGGCCGTTTAGTTTGCTTCACTGTGTAGAATCACATTTATATACATTTAAGACTGTCGCATTAGCATTAATTATGTATGAGGAACGCCAGTTTATGTGGTCACCTTCTTTCCCACTATGTAACCTGCCTCTGGCTGCCAGCATGGCCTTATCTCTCTATCCTTTCAAAAAGTGATGACATCATACTTTCAGTGGATAATGGTCTCCATCAGTTCACAGTTAACATGGCAATAATCACCATCAAAATGAACCCCTCACTGGTGACTAATAACACTGCCAGAGACAAAACCAGCCTGTCAGAGTGGAATTACTGTAAAAGCCTGACATTTTGGACTACAGTTAACTCATTCTGTTTCTCAGACATTCCCCATTGTTGCTTATTTCAAACTGTTTGTTCTGTAAGACGAACACCAAAGAGATAAAGCAAGTAGCATTTGCTGGTGGCTACACAGACATATCTAAAGGGTTAAGTACATCTGCTAAATGTGATTTACCTCTAGTCAGGCACCAAATCAACATCTGGACATGTTGAATTGTTGATTCAGCTTAAATTATTTAATCATTATGAATTTATATTGTCCTGAATCTTCTACAAATTAGTCTAGCAATAAGAAGAATGCTGCACCAGTTGTAATGATTAATACCAAAGTCCCCTTCGGTCATTTTCACTACAACAGATCAGCAAGACGCATGTTGGAATCATGTTGCATTTACTGTTCATGAAATACAAGAGCCTGATATATAGCTTTGGCATAGATGACTGTGAATGTCACAAAAATATTAAATATTAGTATTAAATATTAGAATCAGCTGAGATCTGCGTGCAGCAGTGGTGCCATAAAACAACAAAAATTGAGAGCAAAATCTCTTGAGATCATAGAAAGACAGATTTTTCACCAGAAATTCCACTGTTAAAGGGGCTATATGTAGAATTCAGAAACCCTTGTTATTAGTCACAACATTGGGGGGAAAAACTGAAGAGCAGCCAGCAATTTGATACTTATGCACACAAAATATATAAGAGCCAGAACCAGGGCTGTTGCCAATACATATAGAATAGAGGGACATTTAATTTTAGTGATTACTTTTTATGATTTATTAAAGTGTAAAACTCATTATTAGAATAGTTGTAAACAGCAAGTCTGAAATCCGATTTAGTAATTCTTTTAAATTATTTCCCAAGTGATGTTTAACAGAATATATATATATATATATATATATATATATATATATATATATATATATATATATATATATATATATATATATATATATATATATATATATATATATATATATATATATATATATATATATATATATATATATATATATATATATATATATATATATATATATATATATATATATATATATAATTTATTTATTTATTTATTTTTTAAGTATTTCCTATTATATTTGTCTCCTTGATAAAGTCTTATTTAAGGATAAAGTCCTATTTTTTTTTAGGATTTCCATTTTTTAAAATTCTTTTGATCACACTTTATTTTGATGGTCTGTTTGTTGAATTTAAGTTACATTGCAAATAACTGTCATTATATCATAAGTAGACTGTTAGGATGGGTTTAGAGTTAGTGTAAGTTGCTTGCTAAGTTTCTTATAGTCAGATAAATGTCTGTTGAAGGAGCAGTATCAACAGATATTAAAGATATAAAGATATATCCAATCTATATATCTATATCTAAGAAATATCTAATACTATTTTTGTACTTGCACTGATGTCATATTTTTGTTACCAGCGTCAAAGCAAAGAAATTCTGTGTTAATTACACTTTTCAATGTGTCAATGATAAACAACACCGTTAATTTAGAAGAATTCATGTTTATGTAGTGTTAGTTAAAAAAAAAATTGCTTCCATAAAGGCCAATTATATGTTAAAAAAAAATAAATAAATAAAATATTAATTTGTTTTTCAACTTTAACTGACATTGATTATTTTCACGAACATAAGTTCTAATCCTAATTACCAAACATTTATTCATTTTCCAAATTCTAATCATTTACATGCTGGTTAGTTTACAGAATGTCAGTTTGATATGCAGAGGATGCTTACTGTCAGTGGCTGCATTATAGCTCTGAAGCGCCCTCTGGTTTAAAATGTCTTGCAAGCTATAAAATGACTCAAGCATCATATATTTGAAAAAAAGCATCATAAAAAATTCAATCAAAACCTAGCTTTAAAAAAGATTTTCAGACGGCACTTTGAGGCTTTGCATCTGAATTCTTCAAATATGTCATATAGACCCAACAACAGACAAAACAACAAAAGCAATGGAAACATGGTTGATAAGTATAGCATGGGATATTGTGCGGCAGATGCGAGTCTTTAGGTAATATGGCATTTTAGCTGTCTTTGAACTTCAGATGAATGCGAGTGTTGAGATATGATGAATATAAATTAGCCATTACGTATTTCATACCTGGTGACATCATACTGGCATTCACAAAGTGATGTTGTTTTCACCTTATTAATGTCAAGTGTGTAACTTCATTCACACTAGCAACCTCTGGTATTTATAGGCCATGTTGCTACAACATTCATATGGACAGATTTATAGCAATACGCCAAGCACAATACCATGCCTGAGGTTCAAACTAATTGATCAAAATGAGGCTATTGTTTTCCTTGTATTTGCTTTTGGGGAAGGTAATTTCAGTTGTCACACGTACATTTTCAAACCTGCGTAATTTGTAGACAGTGCTGATTTCCTGAATTGTTTCTGTCTGGATATGTCAGAGCTAATGCAATAAAGCTATTTGAATGTCACTGTAAACTACAGTTGTGAGTAGGTATAAGAGTCTGGATCACGAACAACCGCAGACTCGCCGTCGCTATGATTTGTGAATTTCACGCAACTTTATTGTTCTTGCATAGATTGGAGTGTTTCCAAATCTTCAGAGGGTTTGTTTGGTGAGATAATCTCTGAAAAAGAGCACGTGTTGATGGGTGTGTGTCACTCTGCTTGTTTCTGTGCCGATTATGAAGTGTGTGGAGACTAGCAAGGATTACTTTGTCAATGATGGATGGTAATTTTATTGTTTGCCGTGTATCTTAGAGGGAGCCAAATATTGTCCGGATTGCCTGAGGATGTATAAAATGTGTGTGCATGAGAGAGAATACGTGACTTAATGGAGGATAAATATTTAGATTCAAGTTCCAAGGATTTTCATAGGGCACTTTTTAAAGAGCAATAAAAGTGTAAACTGTACTGGAGAGGTAGTGCAGGGACATACGACTCAGACAGCACAGAATATTAGACAGGATAACAACCTTGTAACTGCCATATAAACTACAAAGTGCTTATAAGCACAACAAGGGGTCTAGACTGTAAAGGCCAACGCAGGTTACAATAAACCAATGTCATCTCATTAGAAATAGTGGTTGTCTGCATGTAAACTTTGGCTAATGCGCACACACACATGTACATTTATTATTATATACAACCCATTTAATCCATTGTCCAATGAATTATTGGGCAGTTTTTTTACAGATTTTTTTTTACTTCTAATGAAATGTTTAATGACATCAAATTTATTTTTAATATTTTGTTGCCAATTTTCATTTCACTTAATAGGGTATATGTGCAAGTATGCAGAAGGACTTTTAATTTTTCAGTAAGCTGGATCAAACACTTCCGGTGAACTGTATGCCATTACAAAATCGGTGTGTTTAAGGTCTTTTTTTCCTTCACAGACATATTAATCAATGATCTTCACTGCTTGATTCATATACGATATAAAATGGGTCTCAGACTGTCTGTGCCATGTCTTTAAAATATGAACAAAACTTTTACTCCAGTATTTTTAATGCGGTTTCTGCACTAGCCTGCCGATTCTGATGGGCGTGTGCGTGTTTAACGGATTTTCATCTCGTTTTACACTTGAAGAACTAAATGAATGCCGAAGTCTATTTAATCGAATGTATTGTAATACATTACAACATCAATGCTGTAAAAGGAACTATATAAAATTTTAAAAAGTCAAATTAACCGTTCATCGAAAGTATATCAGTATGGAAAGAAACACTAGCTGTGCATATACCCTATTTCATTTTATTTATTTGCTTTTGAAAGATTTCATAATTTTAATCAAGCCTAAGTTGTTTAAATAATTCATTACTGTTGCTATACAAATATAATTACATTAATTATAAGTAATGGATTTTCTTTTACTTTCTAAAATTGTGCATATGTAAACAGTATATGTATTCAACATTTTCTCAAACATGTTTACATACAATACATGCATAAGTTTGAAAACAAAATTATTAGTTAATTATTATTGAAATATTATTCAAGTGATATTTAACGGATTAAGGACATTTTTACAGTATTCCTATAATTTTTTAGTCTGGAAAAATAGTTTTCTTTCTTCTGGCTACAGAGAGAGAGAATTTTGAGTTTATTGCCATATCAGCATCTGTCATGGCAAAAAAAATATACCATGTTTACCACATGTTATAAATGCCACTTTTCTATAATTACAAAATATTCTAACAATTAAAAGTCATCAACAGCAACAAATAATTCACAAGATAAAATACATAAATAATAATATATAAAATCAAAATCTAAAAGGTTTACTTTTTATTAAAATTGTAAAATTTTAGAAGGATTTACATTTAAAAATATTTCATTTAAAGTCTTTCCAGATAAAAAAAAAACATTGTCTGGCTACAAAACAAACCACTTTTATATAATGACTCGCCTAACTACCATAACCTGCCAAGTTGATTTGCCTTTAAATTACACTTTAAGCTGAATACTATATCTTGAAAAGTATCTAGTAAAGTATTATCTACTGTCATCATGGCAAAAATCAAAAAATAAATCAGTTAGAAATTAGATATTTAAAAAAAATATATATTATCTCCATTAAACAGAAACTGGGAAAAAGAATAACAATTCTGACTTCAACTGTAACATAACACTTGAAACAACAGGCTGAACAGAAAGGTAAAATGTACTTCAATAACCATTATAGATTTAGCTGTATTTAGAATTTTTATTTGGTAGTAAAAA